>NC_142867.1:218502500-218675000 GCF_051225735.1 Oryctolagus cuniculus | reverse complement strand
AACACCAGTCATACTGGAAATGTGTACTTTTCCCCCTTAAAAATGAGCACTCAGAAGAAAAGTACCCATCTGCAAACCTCAGCACCTGGATTGGGATCTGGCACAACCTGAAGGAACCCCAGTCAAGGGTGTCAGCTAAACCAGGCAAGAGCCCGCTGAAGGAAAGCCTGAGCCGCCTCCACCACCGGAAGTTCCCAGCGAAAGTCAGCTGAAGTATTTCGTCATTCGCTTCCCAGCACCAAGGACACAGATGACATAACGGCCGTGACCTTCTGACTTCACCTTCCGCTCTCACAGCGAGTTTTGTTTTAACAGCCAACGGGATGCACTCAGCATCAGGTGCAGCTGTCAGGGGAAGAAGTTCCACAACCCACGATGGGCTCCACACAACAAGATGAGGAAACAGCACAGAAACGCTACGGAGGCTTCATTCCTAGCGTCGAAATTCTATGCAGACACCGGATGCACAGCCCACGACTGTGTCTGATCCTCGCACGCTCCTCCTTCGTGAACTACGGTGTGTTTATTTCAACAGCTCTGTATTACATACACAGGAGGGTACTTCGACAAGCTTGCAGAAAAGTAGACTTAGAAGACAAGGTTACTGTTATGTGAAAATTGAAATCCAGGCACAGTTTTTTTCACAACGCATCTTTTCCATGAAGACCCTTGTCTGCATCTCTGCTGACACTTCCCGAAAGTTTGCTCACCAGGGTTCAGGCACTCTGTTGAAGCCTTCAAATACCCTTATGAGCTAGAGATTTCCATTGCCACATTGTCAATGGGGCAGCAGAGGCTCAGAGAAATGCACAAGCATGTCCAAGTTTAAACAGATCATGGTCTGAAGAGCCAGACGGTAAATATTCAGTCTGGTCCCAGCGTCACTTCCCTAACCACACTCCACTCTACGGCTCTGAAGCCACTTGACACTGTGCAAGCTGATTCCTCTGTTTGCAAGGCCCTTGACCCCTCTTCTTAGCTGGGTTAACTTGACCTCATGCATGAAATCTCAACTCAGAGACATTATTTCCCAAGAATCAATTCCAGGCTAAATCAGGCTTTATAGCCTCAGCTCTACCAAAAACACTTATCCCTCTATATTACAATGCAATGATTATGTGTTTGCCTCCCTTGCTAAACTGTGGGTAAGAACAATGTCTAAATGTAGTACACCTCTCTTGTCTGTATCTACAAAGTAAAGTAATTTGCTTACAAATTATTTCACTTAATCTCCTACAATCACACCCTATTCTGGACTCTGAAAAAGGACCCTGCTGCCTCAGACTCAATACCCCTTGAAACTTGCTGCTCCAGGAATGGGATGCTTCTCCCGCTGTTTACTGTCTTGGCAAAGTGGACAAAATCATGACCTTCGTGATACCAATCACTCTAGGTCTTACCCCACCTAGTCAGGCAACAATCAAAGTCATACAGGTTTTTCTGTGATTTTTATCTTGCCCCAACTCCTCCAGGTCCCAGCAAAAAGTTTTACCACCTCCAATCCAAAGTGACAAGTCATTTCCTACCAAGAAATAACCACTTCCCAAAAAGTGAATGTCAACTCCCTCTGGGGGAAAAACCCCACTCCCACCTACCAGGTTGTCATCTTGCCCTATGATCCCAACTTGACAGTCACTCAACACTCCAATATTGGTACCTTTTCCAAAATGCGTGTGACTCATCTTGTGGTTCTAGGAAAGTTCTTGACAAACAGTGGGCATTTGGACACATGATTCCTGGATAAATGAAGAGTTGAGTGAATAACGTCTTTTGTCTCCTGAGCACATTCAAGTTTACAGAACTATTCTATCAAATGACAGATGGGAGACCTAAGCTGTGCACTCAGTGAGCAGCACTGAGAGTCCTGGAATTCTTTTTTTTTATTTATTTAAAGATTTTATTTACTTGAGAGAGTTAGAAACAGAGAGCAGGAGAGACAGTGAGAGAGGTCCTCCTCTGCTGGTTCACTCCCCAAACAGCCACAATGGCTGGAGCTGGGCTGATCCAAAGCCAGGAGCCAGGAGCTTCTTCCAGGATTCTCATGAGGGTACAGGGACCCAAGCACTTGGTCCATCTCCCACTGCTTTCTCAGGCCACAGCAGAGAGCTGGATTGGAAGCAGAGCAGCTGGGACTTGAACCAGCACTCATGTGAGATGCTGGCGCTGCAGCACTACACCACAGCGCCAGACACAACCACTGCTTACTTTTGTAAACAAGGTATTTATTGGAGCACAGCTGCCTCCATCCATTTATATATAGTCCATGGCTAGTTTTTGGGCTACAATTGCAGAGGCGAGTACTTGCCCCAGAATGTGTAGTATTTTTTTAAAGGTTTACTCATCTTATACCGCATAATGGTAAAATAAAGATAATAGAATTTCTTTGAAATATGTTCTATTTTGCTTTTCTCTGAAAACGATCGCTTCACATCATTTGACACTTTTTTCATATTCCCTTATTGCAATCTAAAATAAATAGCTGTTAAAATAAAATGAGCCGCCGGCGCAGCGGCTCACTAGGCTAATCCTCCACCTTGCGGCGCCAGCACACCGGGTTCTAGTCCCGGTCGGGGCGCCGGATTCTGTCCCAGTTGCCCCTCTTCCAGGCCAGCTCTCTGCTGTGGCCCGGGAGTGCAGTGGAGGATGGCCCAAGTGCTTGGGCCCTGCACCCCATGGGAGACCAGGATAAGTACCTGGCTCCTGCCTTCGGATCAGCGTGGTGCACCGGCTGCAGCAGCCATTGGAGGGTGAACCAACGGCAAAAGGAAGACCTTTCTCTCTCTCTCTCTCTCTCTCACTGTCCACTCTGCCTGTCAAAAAAAAAAAAGCAGAAACTATACAGTGACTCAGACGGATATGAAAATGTGCCTTCCATTGATACAATAAAGAGGAATTAAGTGACTTCTGTATAACCTAAGAAGGCCCCATATGGCTATTTTTTAGATTGAATTATCCAGACAAATGAAAATGCATTCTTTCAAGCATGAAGCCCCTACACAAACACAGGTCCAAACCATAGCACTGTGGATAGGGACACATGGTAGGTATCCAATAAAGACAGGTATCTTTACTATTCCTCTTTGAATCACCTGGTAGGTATTTATGAAATATTTCTTAATAGCAGTAGTAGCTGTAATCAATCTTTAAAAAAAAAAAACTTTCTGCATTAATTCTTTTTCTTCTTGGCTTAAGCTCTTTTCAGCTGAAAGTATTTTAACCAAATCCTCATTAAATGAGTAATACATATGTAGTTTAAAATTAATTAACTCAAGGCTCCTTTTAAATAAAGAGCTGCCAAGAATAGTGTTCCATTTGAGAAAGTATATGACATAGGGGAAATTATGACACCTTGAAATGTAGCAAGAGTACTGTCTACTCATGAATTTAGATTATTTCATGCCTTCATTCTCTCTGAGATTCTTTTACAACCCTGAAAGTTGATAGTAATGCAAATAACTCATCCATAAAAATGCAAATTATAATCCATGCATTGCAACTGATTACCACAATGTGGACATTAACTAGCCTTGCAAGTTTCCTATCTATTTGTAACCCTGGTCTCATCCAGGAGCACTTACTATCATCTCTAGGCAATTGTCTTTGATAAAAATCTATACTCATTTCTGCAATGACTGACTCAACAATGTCACACACAAATATTACAGACAATCACACATACATCAGTGATTACAGCACCAACTTAGAATATTCTAGTGGTTTAACTATTTTTAAGTATCATTTTTATTGAAGAAATGCAATTATTTTGATATTTTTCATCTGAATATTGAAATATAAAACTAAATCGGCATTGAAAATGAGCCATTATAGTCCTCATTTTAGTGATGTGCAGAAACAGAGAAACAGATGAAAATCACCCAGCAAATGCAGCAACCAAGACTCCAGTCCAGATTTTCAGAGCCCAAATTAGGCTTCATTCTATTTGTTGAGAGAAGCATTCTTCAGCTCATTATCTGAATAATCAAAGAAATAAACACTCTGTAAAACAGAGATCCAGCCATAAGCTCGAGAACATCAGCACTTCAAAAAGGACCAAGCTAATGATATTTCAGAAACACAGGTGAAAAAAAGTCCCCAAGCCCCATATTATTGTTTTTGCTGTGGTGTTGAGATTAATAAATTCAGCTAGCACAAAGGAAATGCAAGAAAAGTACAAGTACATTTATGGAGCTTAAAAACTGATTTGGAAAATGGCTTATATGTACACAAAACACCCTGATAAAAGCATGAAATGATGTATTGAAAAGCACAACAAATCCCATAATGTCAGCTAATAATAACACCTAACAGGTAATAAGCTTGCTAGGAGCCAGACACTAATCTAAGTGCTTTTACATTCAAAGCATCCTTTTAATCTTCACAGAGATCCTATGAGGCTGATCCTACTATTATTCTCATTTTAAAGATAAAGAAATGATGGCCTGAGAGGCTAATTTAATTGAAGGTACAGCATGGGGAATCTAAGGGAAACAAGACACTGGGTGGAGTTCCTATGAGAAGCCCAGGGAGCAACCCTGTGGGATTCATCTTTGGAGGACCTCACCCTTGGCCAGTCAGGAAGAACTGGCAGGAACGAGCTGTGGAGACGTGGTGGTGGGGGAGACATCCAGAGCTCCAAGGAGAGGAGAGCATTGTGTGTTTTCTGTCAGGCATGAGGCTGGGCTAAGGTACGACAGGAAGAAGGTAGAGAAGGGAAGAGCAATGGAAGGAAGCTTAGATGGTCCATGAAACTATCTGGCCTTGACAGCTTCCAAAAAATCCTTTGTGACAAGGTTGTTTTAAAAATACTGAAAATAATGCAACAAAAAAAGTAAAAGTCTGTGTTTTTTTATAATACCTCCATTGAAGTTTTGGGTGTGGGAAGAAGACCATAAAGAGCAACCTAGCTCTGCATCCAAGCTGTCAAACAAATGGAAGATTGAAACAATTAAGGCAGATTGAGAAATTAAAATACTGTGAAAGCAGTGTTAAAAGGAAAGTTTATAGCAATAGATGCCTACATCAAGAAACTGGCACCAAAATAATGAGCGTTCAATGCATCTCAAGGATGTAGAAAAACTGCAGCAAACCAGACCCAAATCTAGTAGGAGGAGAGAAATAATTAAAATCAGAGAAGAAATCAACAGGATTGAATCCAAAAAAATTTACAAAAAATCAGCCAAGCAAGAAGCTGGTTTTTTGAAAAAATAAACAAAATTGACACCCCATTGGCCCAACTAACTAAAAAAAGAAAAGACCCAAATCAATAAAATCAGAGATGAAAAAGGAAACGTAACAACAGACACCACAGAAATAAAAAGAATCACCAGAAATTACTACAAGGACTTGTATGCCAGCAAACAGGGAAACCTATCGGAAATGGATAGATTCCTGGACACATGCAACCTACCTAAATTGAACCAGGAAGACATCGAAAACCTAAACAGACCCATAACTGAGTCAGAAATTGAAACAGTAATAAAGGCCCTTCCAACAAAGAAAAGCCCAGGACCAGATGGATTCACTGCTGAATTCTACCATACATTTAAAGAAGAACTAACACCAATTCTTCTCAAACTATTCAGAACAATCGAAAAAGAGGGAATCCTCCCAAATTCCTTCTATGAAGCCAGCATCACCTTAATTCCTAAGACGGAAAAAGATGCAGTATTGAAAGAAAATTACAGACCAATATCCCTGATGAACATAGATGCAAAAATCCTCAATAATATTCTGGCCAACAGAATGCAACAACGCATCAGAAAGATCATCCACCCAGACCAAGTGGGATTTATCCCTGGTATGCAGGGATGGTTCAATGTTCACAAAACAATCAATGTGATACACAGTAACAGTCTGCAGAAGAAAAACCATATGATTATCTCAATAGATGCCTGGCTCCTGCCTTCAGATCAGCGTGGTGCGTCGGCTGCAGCGCGCCATCCGCGGCAGCCATTGGAGGGTGAACCAATGGCAAAAGCAAGACCTTTCTCTTTGTCTCTCTCTCTCACTGTCCACTCTGACTGTCAAAAACAAAACAAAACAAAACAAAACAAAACAAAACAAAACAAAAAAAACACAATTATTCTTAGGTGTTTAAATTTTAACTGAAAAGTGATCCCTGTTAGGAATTTGGAAAACATCATGCTGAGTGAAATAAGCCAATCCCAAAGGGACAAATACCACATGTTCTCCCTGATAGGTGACAACTGAGCACCAAAAAGGAAACCTGTTAAAGTGAAATGAACACTACGAGAAACAGTGATTTGATCAGCCCTTGCCCTGACTGTTGATGAACAATTTAATATGTTATCCCTCTTAGTATTTTTGTTTGTTTGTTCTACTTAATACTTTTGGTTGAATACTGTAATCAATACACAATTCTTCTTAAGTGCTGAAACTTAACTGAAAAGTGATCGCTGTTAAAAATAAGAGGGGGAATAAGAGAGGGAAGAGATGTGCAATTCAGGACATGCTCAAGCTGACTTACCTCAAACGGTAGAGTTAGAAACATACCAGGGGATTCTAATTCAATCCCATCGAGGTGGCATGTACCAATGCCCTCTCACTAGTCCCAGTGATCAATTTCTGTTCACAATTGATCATAATGATAGGACTAAGAACCAAAGGGATCACATAAACAAGAATAGTGTCTGCAAATACTAGAATAAAGGGGGATTCTAATTCAATCCCATCGAGGTGGCATGTACCAATGCCCTCTCACTAGTCCCAGTGATCAATTTCTGTTCACAATTGATCATAATGATAGGACTAAGAACCAAAGGGATCACATAAACAAGAATAGTGTCTGCAAATACTAGAATAAAAAGGGAGAGAACGATCCAACATGGGAAGTGAGATACACAGCAGACCCATAGAATGGCAGATGTCCTAAACAGCACTCTGGCCTCATAATCAGCCCTTAAGGCATGCGGATCCGACTGAAAAGCCCATGAGAGTATTTCAGGCATGGAAAGCCAAGACACTCTGGGGAGAAAAAAAAAAAAAAACCTAAATGAAAGATCTCCGTGAGATCCCAGTGGAAAGAACAGGTCATCAAAGAAGGAGGTACCTTTCTCTGAAGGGACCATGGCCTTGTCTAAATATGATCAGAGTCGGTGAACTCAAAAGGCTTCCATAGCCTTGGCAGCTCATGACAAGAGCCTAGGGTGATTACTGATGCCATAAACAAGAGTGTCAATTTGTTAAGTCAACAACAGGAGTCACTGTGCACTTACTCCTCATGTAGGATCTCTGTCCTTAGTGTGCTGTACATTGAGATTTAATGCTATAACTAGTACTCAAACAGTATTGTTCACTTTATGTTTCTGTGTGGGAGCAAACTGTTGAAATCTTTACTTAATGTATGCTAAACTGATCTTCTGTATATAAAGAGAATTGAAAATGAATCTTGATGTGAATGGAAGGGGAGAGGGAGTGGGAAAGGGTAGGGTTGCGGGTGGGAGGGACATTATGGGGGGAAGCCATTGTACTCCATAAGCTGTACTTTGGAAATTTATATTCATTAAATAAAAGTTAAAAAAATTTTTTTAAAATAAAAAAAAGAAATTATGGGACATGTACTCTATAAAATACTACACAGCAGTCAAAAACAATGAAATCTTGTCATTTGCAACAAAATGGAGGAATGTGGAAAACATTATGCTGAGTGAATTAAGCCAGTCACAAAGGGACAAATATCATATGTTCTCCCTGAGTGGTGACAATTAACCAACCACAAAAAAGGAAACCTGTTGAAGTGAAATGGACACTTTGAGAAACAGTGACTTGATCAGCCCTTGTCCTTACTGTTGATGTACAATTTAATACTTTATCCCTTTAAGTATTTTTTTTGTTCTACTTAATACTATTGCTTGAACTCTGTAATTAACACACAATTATTCTTAGGTGTATAAATTTAACTGAAAAGTGATCCCTGTTAAATATAAGAGTGGGAATAAGAGAGGGAGGAGATGTATAATTTGGGACATGCTCAATCAGACTTGCCCCAAATGGTGGAGTTAGAAATGTGCCAGGGGATTCTAATACAATCCCATCAAGGTTGCATGTACCAATGCCATCTCACTAGTCCAAGTGATCAATTTCAGTTCACAACTGATCACATTGATAGGTCTAAGAGTCAAAGGGATCACACAAACAAGACTAGTGTCTGCTAATACTAGCTGATAGAATCAAAAAGGGAGAGAACGATCCAACATGGGAAGTGAGATACACAGCAGACTCATGGAATGGCTGATGTTCTAAACAGCACTCTGGCCTCAGAATCAGTCCTTAAGGCATTCAGATCTGGCTGAAAAGCCCATGAGAGTATTTCAGGCATGGAAAGCCAAGACACTCTGGCAAAAAAAAAAAAAACAACAACACCTACATGAAAGATCTCGGCAAGTGAGATCCCAGTAGAAAGAATGGGCCATCAAAGGAGGTACCTTTCTCTGAAGGGAGGAGAGAACTTCCATTCTGACTATGAACTTGCCTAAATATGATCAGAGTTGGTGAACTCAAAAGGCCTCCATAGCCTTGGCAACTCATGACTAGAGCCTAGGGAGATTACTGATGCTATAAACAAGAGTGTCAAATTGTTAAGTCAACAACAGGAGTCACTGTGTACTTACTCCTCATGTGGGATCTCTGTCCTTAATGTGTTGTACAATGTGAAGTAATGCTATAACTAGTATTGAAACAGTATTTTACACTTTACGTTCTGTGTGGGTGCAAACTGATGAATCTTTACTTAATATATACTAAATCGATCAAAATGAATCTTGATGTGAATGGAATGGGAGAGGGAGCGGGAGATGGGAGGGGTGCGGGTGGGAGGGAAGTTATGGGGGGGGAAGCCATTGTAATTCATAAACTGTACTTTGGATATTTATATTTACTAAATAAAAGTTAAAAAAAAAATACTGTGAAAGGTAAAGCTGGAGGACAGAACTCGGCTTCAGAGCCGAATGGGCCAGCTCTGATAGCCAAATGCCGGACCTGGATAGGCTTGTTTTTCACAGCCACGCAGGACCCTGGACAAACACAGGAGTTTCCCAGAAGAAGGAACAGAGGGCATTTGAGAGGAGCCTGCTCGCTGTTTCCTCCCAGGTTCAAGCAGGAAAGTCGCCACCATCCCTGTGGCAGTGAACAAAACAGCAAAGAAAGATAAGGATTTACACTGACCATCATTCCTTCATGTGAAAGAAAATTCTGGAAAATAAAAGATGTGTTCACTAATACCTATCACCCTGTTAAATGGAAACAGAAAGATCATATCTGCAAAACACTGACCAAAAATATTGCAGTGATGAGGGGCCAGCATTATGGTACAGTGGATTAAACCACTGACTACATTACCAGCATCCCACATGAGCACCAGTTGAGACAAGGCTGTTCCATTTCCCACCCAGCTTCCTGCTGATGCACCTTGGAAAGCAGCAGAGGATGGCCCAAGGACTTGGGCCCTTGCCACCCATGTGGGAGACCATTTGGAGTTCCCAGTTTCTGGCTTCAGCTTGACCTAGCCAGGGCTGCTGTAGCCATTTGGGGAATGAACCAGAAGATAAGATTATCTCTTATCTCTTATCTCTATCTCTATCTCTATCTCTATCTAGATACATATACATACATATACATATACATATATATATATATATATATAGCTCTACTTTTCACATAAATAAATCTTTAAAAAATAAAATAGGTCTAGTGCTGTGGTATAGCGGGTAAAGCCACCTGCAACACCCATACCCCATATGGGCACCAATTTGTGCCCTGGCTGCTCCACTTCTGATCCAGGATCCTGCTAATGGCCTGGGAAAAACAGTGAAAGATGGCCCAAGTGCTTGGGCCCCTGCACCCATGTGGGAATCCTGGAAGAATTCCTGGTTCCTGGCTTCAGTTTGACCCAGCTCTGGCCATTGTGGCTATCTGGGGAGTCAACCAGCAGAAAGAAGATCTGTCTCTCTATCTCTCTCTGACTCTCACTTTCAAATAATTAATAAATCTTTAAAAATTAAATTAAGTTAAATTTTAAAAATTATAGTGATGAAATACTGAATGTTTTCCTTGCAGTTGGGAAGAGACAAAATTATTTATTATCACTAAATCTATTCAACTCTGAACTGAAGGTCCTAGCCAGAGTAATAAAGGAAAAGTAAATTGTATAAAAAAGAAAATAAGTAAAATATTTTATTAACAAATGATATGCATATCTTAGTTTCAAAATTGCAAAAGGTTTACAAACTTAGCAAGGTTGCTATATGTAGTCAATACATCAAAATCAATTCAACTCTTCCTACTATCAACAAACAGCTGGAATTCAGAAAAATATGCCATTTATAACAGGACTTAAAAATATCACATACCTAGAAATAAATCCTATGAATGACATTTTAAAAATCCCTACACTGAAAATTATAAAATATTGCTGAAGTGAATATCTAACGGAGAAAGGTTATAAGAGCATGAATTAGAAGATTAACTATACAATAATGTAAATTCTCCCCAAATTGATCCATAGAATCAATATTATCCCCACTAAAATCCCTATAGGTGTTTTGTGTATCAAATTTACAAACTGCGAAATCTATTTGGAAATGCAAAGAATCTAGACTAGCAAAGAGAGCTTTGAAGAAAATGAGCAATTTGGAAGACTTACTATCTGATGTCAACTTACTAAAAAGCAAAGGGATTCAAAAGTGTGGTGTTAACCTAGGAACAGAAAAATAGGTCAATAGAATAAATCCTCACACGTGATTATTTGAATTGTGGCAAAATCTTAGCAGAGAAACAATGTTGTTTTAATACAAGCATGTAAGAACAATTGATTATAAAAGATGAACTTCAACCCTCTTATATCATACATAAAATTTATTAGAGATATTTGTAGACCTAAATAAACATAGTAGCATATTAAACTTTTTGAGACAAGAGAATACCTTGATTATATTGAGGTAGACAAAACATCTCATACAGGATATGAAAGATATACCCTTAAAAGAAAAAATGAGTTAGTATTCAGTAAAATACGAACTTTAGTTCATTAAAAAGATGTCATTATGAAAGTGAAGAGATAAGTAACAGACTGGGAAGATCTCTACTGTATAATAAAGGATCCATATCCACTACATATAAAAATTCTTATATATCAATTTAAAGACAAATCATCCTAACTTGGGGCATTCATATGTCCAGTAAATTAGTAAAATGAGAATCCATATGTCCAATAAGCAAATGATTCCCTGAGAGAAATGCAATATAAAACCACACGGAGCTGTAACTACAAACATACCAAATTGGTAAGAGGACTGACAATATCAAGTGTTACTAAATGTACGAAGCAACTGAAAATCTCATCTGTTGTTGGAGGAAGTGAAAGTGGTATAACCACTTAGGAACACTGACACACTCTCCTTCTGATTCAATCATTCTGCTCTTAGGCATATTCCTAGGAAGAAGGTATGTCCATAAAATGGTAAGTAGGAGAGTGTTTACAGCAGCTTTATTCATAATCCAGTCAGCCTTCCATAACTGCACACCCCACAGCTGCGCATTCAACAGTGAATCAAAAATACCTGGGGGAAAAAAAGTATCTGTACATTTAAAAAAAAAGATTTATTTATTTATTTGAAAGGCAGAGTTACAGAGAGGGAAAGGCAGAGGCAAGAGAGAGATCTTCCATCTCCTGGTTCAGTCTCCATAATGGCCACAAAAGCCGGAGCTGGGCCAACTCGAAGCTAGGAGCCAGGAGCTTCCTCGGGGCCTCCCACATGGGTGCAGGAGCCCAAGCACTTGGGCCACCTTCCACTGCTTTCCCAGGCCATAGCAGAGAGCTGGATCGGAAGTGGAGCAGCTGGGTCTCAAACCAGTGTCCATATAGGATGCCAGCACTGTAGGTGGAGGCTTTACCTGCTACGCCACAGTGCAGGCTCTCTGTATTATTTCTTGTCATTACCCCCTAAACAATATAGTTTGACAACTTTTTACAAAGATTTTGCATTGTGTTAGGTATTATAAATTATCTGGAGATGATTTAAAGTATAAAATAAAATTGTACAGATCATATGCAAATACTATACCACTTTATTTGATACTTGGGCAGCTGGGGATTTTGGTGTCTGCAGGGGGTCTTTAGAGCCAGTCTCTCATGGATGGCTGTGGTTCCAAAATAAAAACAACAGCTCAAATGTCCACCAAGAGAATAATGAATAAAGAAATATACAATCTATACCAGGCAGCAGCAAAGTAGTGTGTGTTGGGCTGAGGATGGAGAAGAGGGGGGAGTCACTTCTACACACAGTATTATAAATCAATCTCAGAAACACTTTATTAAGAAACAGAAGTCAGACAAAATAGTATATTCTACATTTGGTGCATGTACTTTGTGTATGATTTATCTTATATGGTGTCCATAATAGGCAAAACTTAACTGTGTTGACAGAGTGAGTATTGACTTGGAAGAGGTATGCAGGAAGGTAGGGTATGATGGGAATGTTTTAGGTATGCTGTGCATGGTGGTTACACAGGTAAATATATATATATATATATGCATATAAAATTCATCAAGCTATTCACTCAATATTTGGACATTTTTGCCGAAAATTAAATTTTACATTGTTTTAGAAATATTTTACAGATTTTAAAAACCACTGTTATTACAATTCTATCCCTAAAGACAACTTCTATTAACTATTTGATATGCACTCTTTTTCCTATGCTTATATAGTTTTATCTTTCTCTCTATTCATCTGCTTACCTACCATATTCCATCACAGTTAAGTATCTTTCACTTGTAACATGTGCCATTAATTTCTGTACTACCAAAAAATAGAGAAAAACACAATTGTCAATTAAACTGTAATGCAGCACACATTATGATACACATTCTGACTTACCATGAAAATATGACAAAATCATGTCTAGAATTGAGGAAAGATGGCATCAATGGCATTTCTTTTTACAAAGGCTCTTCAAAAACTGCATTGTGTATGTTATGAAAAGACTATGAGGGGCCAGGACTGTGGCTTAGCAGGTGAAGCTGCCACCTGCAGTGCAGGCATTCCCATATGGGTGCTGGTTCGAATCCTGGCTGCTCCATTTCTGAACCAGCTCTCTGCTATGGCCTGGGAAAGCAGTGGAAGATGGCCCAAGTCCTTGGGGCCCTGCACCCATGTGGGAGACCTGGAGGAGGCTTCTGGCTCCCGGCTGTGGATTGGCACGCCTCCAGGCATTGCAGTCATCTGGGGAGTGAACCAGCAGATGGAAGACTGACTCTCTCTCTCTCTCTCTCTCTCTCTCTGCCTCTCCTCTCTCTCTGTGTAACTCTGACTTTCAAATAAATAAATAAATCTTTAAAAAAGAAAAGAAAAGGAAAAGTCTATGCATGGATTTCAAAAGTTTTTGCACCAAAGTAAATTTATCTTTTAATTACATTTTCCACAAAAAACTTTTGTAAATATTCTTGAATATAGATAGAGATATGCATATGTGTAATATATATACACAAAACATACAATATGCATACACATTTTCTTTTTTTCTTTTTTTTTTTTTTTTGACAGGCAGAGTAGGATAGAGAGAGGGAGAGAGAGAGAGAGAAAGGTCTTCCTTCAATTGGTTCACCCCCAAAATGGCTGCTACGGCCAGCGCTGTGCCGATCCGAAGCCAGGAGCCAGGTGCTTCCTCCTGGTCTCCCATGCCGGTGCAGGGCCCAAGCACTTGGGCCATCCTCCACTGCCTTCCCAGGCCAAAGCAGAGAGCTGGACTGGAAGAGGAGCAACCGGGACAGAACTGGTGCCCCAACCAGGACTAGAACTGGGGTGCCGGCGCCGCAGGTGGAGGATTAGCCTACTGAGCTGCGGCGCCAGCCGTACATTTTCTTTCAGTCAAAATGCACTCATGCGTGGCTGGCACTGTGGCACAGTAAGTTAAACTTCTACCTGCAGTGCCACCCATATGGGTGCCAGTTCATGTCCTGGCTGCTCCTCTTCTGATCCAGTTCTCTGTTTATGGCCTAGGAAAACAGTAGAAGATGACTGAAGTGCTTGGGTCCCTGTACCCACGTGGAAGATCCAGAAGTCCCTGGCTCCTGGCTTCAGATCGGCCCAGCTCTGGCTGTTGCAGCTATTTGGGGAGTGAAACAGAGGATGAAGATCTCTCACTGTGTTTTTCCCTCTGTCTGTAACTCTGCCTCTCAAATAAATAAATAAATCTTTTAAAAATACAATAATGCTAAATATGTGTTTATGTAAAATAGCCTATGGCTTAACTTGCTGAATATAGAAAAAAATTCCATGTCAATACTTACAGTTAAGAGAACAAGTGACTAATCAGCCCTTAAGGAATGTGGATCCGGCTGAAAAGCCCATGAGAGTATTTCAGGCATGGAAAGCCAAGACACTCTGGAAAAAAAAAAAAAAAAAAAAACACACACACACAAGCCTAAATGATAGATCTCCGCGAGTGAGATCCCAGTGGAAAGAACGGGTCATCAAAGAAGGAGGTACCTTTCTCTGAAGGGAGGAGAGAACTTCCATTCTGACTACGACCTTGTCTAAATATGATCAGAGTCGGTGAACTCAAAAGGCTTCCATAGCCTTGGAAACTCATGACTAGAGCCTAGGGTGATTACTGATGCCATAAACAAGAGTGTCAATTTGTTAAGTCAACAACAGGAGTCACTGTGCACTTACTCCTCATGTAGGATCTCTGTCCTTAATGTGCTGTACAGTGTGATTTAATGCTATAACTGGTACTCAAACAGTATTGTTCACTTTGTGTTTCTGTGTGGGTGCAAACTGTTGAAATCTTTACTTAATGTATGCTAAACTGATCTTCTGTATATAGAGAATTGAAAATGATTCTTGATGTGAATGGAAGGGAAGAGGGAGCGGGAAAGGGGAGGGTTGCGGGTGGGAGGGAAGGTATGGGGGGAAGCCATTGTACTCCATAAGCTGTACTTTGGAAATTTATATTCATTAAATAAAAGTTAAAAAAATAAAAAAATAAAAAGGCTCTCTAGGATTTATTTGTAAAACTGTGATAATTTTATTTTTAAAATTATTTCCTTCCTTCTTTTCTCCTTCCTTCCATAGGCAGAGTGATAGCATAAAGAGAGATAAAAATCTTTCACCTGTTGGTTCACAGCCAGGACTGGGGTAGGCAGAAGCCAGGAGACCAGAATTCAATCTGGGTTTCACATGTAGGTGGCAGGAACCCAAGTGCTTGGGCCATCATCTGCTGCTTCTCAGGCACATTAGTAAGAAGTTGGATAAAAGCAGATGGGGGACTTGAATTCAGATATTCCAATATGGGATGTAGGCATCCCAAGCACCAGTTTAACCTGTTGTACCACAATGTCCAATCCTAAAACATGAAAAGATTAAAACCATTGCTCTGTTGTTGGATAGGTTGTTTGCAAGTTTTTGCTATTTCAACAATACTGCTATCAACATTTTTGAAAATACAGCTTTATGCACTTAAAATACAGTAAGAATTTTTTTTGTAGATTAGATTCTTGGAAGTAGAATTTTTGTTGATGGATATGGGCATTCAAAATTGCAACAGATGTCACAAATTATCCTCCACAGTTTTTTAAAAAATACTTTTTGACAGAGAAACAGACAGACAAACAGAGGTTACATCTGCTGGCTAAATCTGCACATGCCCACAATAGCTGGGGCTAGGCTGCTACCAAAGCTAGAAGCCAGGAACTGAATCCAAGTCTCCCACAAGAGTGGCAGAAACCAATCACTTGAGCCATCAGCACTGCCCCCTTGGGTCTATATCAACAGGAGGTTGGAGTGAGGAGCTGGAACTGAGAAGATAACTCAGGTACTCTGATTTGGGACTGTTAAGTTAAATACCCACCCCCATTCACAAATTTTGAACACATTTACTTCTAGTCCTATAGTGTAAGTGGTGTCCATTTCCCACATCTTCATCAGCCAGGAACGCTATCAGTAATTACTACTGTTGCTAATCTAAGGGGAAGAAATGGTGTTTCACTGACATTTTATGTGGCCTCTTTAAGACAGCTTAATCACCTATCTGTACTAGAAATTGCTAACATTAATGTGAACAAGACTCTAGAAATGTCACAATAATTAAACATGTTAAACAAAAGCTACTCCCTGTGTTAAAGAGAGGATTTTTGATTTGGAAAAAAAAAATGGTTAGGTTTTGTGCAGAAAGTCTTTGCCCTAGGATTACCTGCCCTGTCTACAGCCCTTGCTGTGGGAACCAGTCCTGGGAAGTTTTAAGCCTAAGAAGACCCTATTCAAGTCATCACCACGAGGCTTCTAAAGGATCTGTCCAGGGACATAACCCTGATCGATCCTATGGAATACTCGGTTCCTAGGAGCTGGTCTGATTTGCACACTCAGATCAACAGGGAAAACACTCGCTGAACTCATCCCTCCATTCTGTTGTATGATCTTAGTAAGTTCTTGCAGTTTTGCCTTACTTGAAATCTAGCTGTTCTCTGAGCTACCAGTTCTCATAGTCTCCTCAGGTGGTTTGTTCTTTCATACTCCACTCCTTCAAAGTCTTGAGATGGGGTAGATGTGTTCCTCGAACATCATTTTTCTCCCATAACACCCTACCCCCTTTACTCCTATGAAACACACAGACTGGCCCCTGCAAACTCACATACTCTCTTTGTTGCTATCAGCTACCGACTGCCTGACTATACCCTCTAATTCTGGAATCTTGAACTCCTGACTGTGTGACCCCTGTCATCCCAACTCCCGTCACCACCACTGGTACCAAGGTCTACTCAATAAGTCATCCAGCACTCTGGTCTTTCCTCTCCTTCACCGTTCCTACCACCCTCTCTCAGTTACTCACTCTGTGGTCACAGCCCATCTTCTCATCAACAGAAACTATTGCTGTGAAATAGCAACTTAAACTCCCACTCCCCGAAGACCATCTCTCTTCACTGCTGACCAAATGCTCAAGGACAGCCCCCACCATACCCACTTCCACCTTTGACCTCAGCCTTCAGCCTCAACTATTTTTCTCCCCATCTAAGGGTACCCACTTCCCTTCTTGTGCATCCTAGGTTTTATGAACCATAATTTCAATGACTTCCTGGAAAATCCCCTCAACTCCTTTACCTACAGCCGCCTACTTTCGTGCAAACACCAGTCACCACATCTCCTACCTCTGAGGCTGTCCCCAGGCAGCTGTATGTGCTGGAGAAAACAATCACATGACTGAGATGAAGAATTTTACTTTAACAGAATGGTTCCAAGGATCAGTAGGCTCTCACCACTGCCCAGAGAGCTGACCATCTTTCCCTAATACTTCACTTTCCCATTCACTGAGTTGAATAACTTCTCTCTCCATACGCCTCCCACACCTCCTACTCCCTCTGTAGTTTCAACTGATGACATTGCATCAGACTTGAAAAAAAAAAATAGAAGTCCAACCAGAAGGAAACTCCCTTTTTTTTCTGGTCTCCTTATTTGAAAGGGAAAGATGGGTCAGAGAGAGAGAGAGATATCTTTTATCTGCTGGTTCATTCTCCAAATGCCCACAACAGCCACAGTTGGGCCAGGCTGAAGCCATGAGACTGGAACCCAATCTAGGTCTCCCACATAGGTGGCAGATCTCCAAGTACCTAAACAGCATCTGCTGCCTCCCAGAATGAGCTTTAGAAGGAAGCTGACCAAAAGAGGAGAAAGGATTCAAACCCAGGCACTCCAGTATGGGATGTGTGCATACCAATCACTTACTCTGCCACACCACAATACCTGCGCCCCTCAACTTCTCACCATCTTTGTTCAAGCCTAAGGAATCTGTACTCACTTCTCCTGCTTTTAATTTGCCACAAAGGAGAAAGTGTCCTTAGGTCAGTGAAAGCTGAACCTCTGTTGGGCCCTGAATTCCCCCCCACAGACTCATCCCTTCCCTCTGCAGGCCTATACTTCCTTAGTCATGATCCTGGAATGGGGTCAGTCTTTCCACTACCTTCTCTATTAAATCATTTCACTAGTAAGCTCCAGTAGCTTCCCCAGTAAAAAGACCACTCTTGACCGCTTCAGTGCCTCTAGCTCACCAAGAGTTGTATGTAGGGGCCAGCACTGTGAAACAGAGGGTTAAGCTACCACCCTCAGCACTAATACCTTATATGGGTCCCAGCTGGAGTCCCAGCAGCTCTACATCCAGTTCAGCTCTCTATTTATGCACCTGGGAAGACAGCAGAAGATGCGCCAGGTACTTGGACCCCTGCCACCCACGTGGGAGACCCAGATGAAACTCCTGGCTCCTGGCTTTGGCCTGGCCCAGTGGATGGAAGATCTCTCTCTCTCTCTCTCTCTCTCTCTCTCACATCCCTTCTGTAACTGTGCCTTTCAAATAAATAAAAAATCTTTAAAAAAAAATAAGGTTCATTTACGCACATGTCCAAGCCTTCACTTCCCCTTCTTGCTCTTTTACCTACTATACAATATGAGGGGACTTCAAAACGTTCATGGAAAACACATTTTGTAAAAACACTATGCACAAGTTTTTAAATTTTTTACACCAAAACAAAGTAATCTTTTCTTTCCACAAACTTTCTGATGTGTTCTCATGTTATTCTGGAAAATTTTAAAATGCAGAGAAGGAATTGGATGTTTATCTGTATAAGTAATTTTTAAAATTTTTAAAAATAATACATATTTATGTGCTACAGTGTGACATTTTAATCCAAATATGCAATGTGTACTTATAAAATCAGGATAATTAACATTTTCCCTTTTTTGATATTTCCTTATGGTTGGAACCTTGCAGATTCTTTCTCCTATTTGTTCATAAAATATATAATAGGTGATTATAAACAATAATCATCCAACCATACTGATAATACTAGAAACATAGCCTTCAATCTAATTCTGATTTGGTATCTGTTATCCAAATTCCTTTGTCCTGCCTGACCCTCCCAGCCTACAGTAATCACCATCTTGTGTTCACATTCAGATTTTTAAACAGCTACATATGAAAGAGAATATGTGGTATTTGTCTATGACTGGCTTATTTCACTTAACATGATGTCTTCCAGTTCCATCTCTTTTTCTGCAAGTGACAGGATTTCATTCATTTTTGTGGTTGGATAATATTCCGTTGTGTGTATATGCCACATTTTTTTATCCATTCACCTGGTGATAGACACCTTGGTTGATTTCATATCTCAGCTATTGTGGAAATTGCTACAATGAACATGGTGGAACAGGTATCTTTTTGGTACAATGATTAAGTATTTTTTTGGTGTATACCTAGCAGTGGTATTGCTGGATCATATGGAAGTTCTATTTCTAACTTTTTAAGGAATCTTCATACTGATTTCCACAATGGCTGTACTAATTTACATTGTCACCAACAGTGTTTAAAACTTCCTCTTGCTCCATATCTTCTCTGTCTTTTTGATAACAGCCATTTAAACAGGGGTAAGTTGATAGCTCATGGTGGTTTTGATAAGCATTTTCCTGATTGCAAGTGATATTGAGCCTTTTTCATGTGTTTATTGGTCATTGGTATTTCTTCATTTAAGAACTGTCTATTCAGGTACTTTGTGTGGGACAAAATAGGACTTCAGTTTCACCTTTTTACTCCTGGCACTCTCTACTCTGGTTTCTGATCAAATATGTTCTTAAGATCATCAGCTGGGGCCAGCATTGTGGCCACATCCCATGTGGGCACTGGTTCAAGTCCCAGCTGCTCTGTTTCTGATTCCACTCTCTGCTAATAAAACTTGGGAAAGAAACAGGTCCTTGCACCTACACAGGAGACTTGGATGAAACGCCAAGCTCCTGGCTTCTGCCTGGCCCAGCTCAGGACATTGGGCCATTTGGGGGAGTGAATCAGCTAATGGAAGAACTTTGTCTCTCCTCTCTGTAACTCTGCCTTTCAAATAAAGAAGTAAACCTTTTTAAAACAATCATAAGTCAATAAATTCCATGTTTCTGAATCCAATGGGCATAGCTTTGCCCTTGAATTTACTCAGCTTCTCAGCATCTGTCATACTTGATCACTCCTTCCCCCACCACCCACTTCTCTCCCAGCCTTCATTACACCATGGTCACCTGGTTGGGTTTTTTTTCCACCCTCCCTCTTTATTGGGACATCTTTTCCAGTGACCTAGCTCTCTCCTCCTCCTCCTCTCCCTGAACTTGAAGTTCTTTGGGAGATCCTTCCCTTCTCCCTCTATCAGTGTTTCCCATAGTTATCTTTCTATAACCATGATGTCAATACCATCTATGTACCATAACTACCAAATTCATCTTTTGAGTCCAGACACCTCCTCTGAACTCCATTCTTCAAATTCAACTATTTCACATTTTCTCCCTGACGTTTCAAATTGGCAATGTCCAAAACTCATTACTCTACCATTTTCTTCCCCTGTTTCCCTCCCTTTCTCCATGCTTCCTCACTAAATTTTATCACCATCAACTGGATTGATCAAACCAAATATATTCCTTTCACTAGCATCCAACATCCAAGCAATCTGTAAGTGGCTTGTGATACATACCAATATAACAGTACTTCAGAAAGTTTGTGAAAAGTTAAAAGTTTATTTTGTTTCAAAATCTTCAGCTACCTATACCTCAGTGCTATGTTCACTGGTGAATTGGTATTCAAGACAGTTATACTCCATTATGAACCATTATACAGTGCCCCTTTTGACTTAACATCTCGTGCCTTTAATTTCAATTCCCAGATATTAATGCTGAGATCTCTCTGTATTCTTTTGTCTTGGCCTGAGTATCAACTTTTCACGTCTCTAATTTTAAATATGTTCTCTGAAACACTTTAATGAACTCACTATTGAATTTGAGGGTATAGAGACTCTTTCTAAAGATCTGTCTGTCTTATACGGTACAGTATCTATTGAGTTTTTGAGAACTATAATGTAGTTTAGTGTATCCTTTTCAAATAACATTAATTCCTTATATATGTAGAGCATGCTATAGTCTTAAAATAGATAAAGTCTTATTATCTTCTTACTTTTCACAACCATCTGTGAAGTAGAAACAGAAAATATTGTCATTCAAGTTGATTCTGAACATATTGAGGTCATAGTTATATAAAAATAAATATAGATAATATAAATAATTATTATATATGTATAAGTACATGTAAATTATCTTAGGTACTTCAAACCCAAATTAACTAATTTGATGTAAAGAGCCTGGCCAAAACACGGAAAGAATATACTCTAGCATTCCACAGCAAAGTTGAATGACCATAGTTCACAGTAACACACTATAAATTTTATGCATAACCACAACAGAGGTGCTTGAAGTCCCCAACATTAAGGAATGATAAGGAAATAGAAATGCTCTTTATCAGTTTTGATTAAAACATGCTATTTACATTTTTTTCAAATATTACACTGTATCCCATAAAACTGTACAAGTATAACATGTCAATCAAAAATAAAACAAATAAGAAAGTGGATCAAGACAAATATGAAGATTGGGGAAGGAGTAGGTGTCCCCTGGTGTGCTGTAACTTTCCCTCTTATTTATGTATAGAAGTTTAGCCTTTTATTTATCAAAAAACATGTATTGGGCATACCATAACCCAGGAACTATGTTAGTCAATGAGAATACCAAGTTGTAAGTCAGAATATCAGCCCAATAGTACTTGCCACACAGTTTGGTAGTTCTCAAATCTAGAGGATCATCAAAATTGACTAGAAAATTTTTGTTTACTATTTAATTTTTTATTTTAATTTTTAATTAAAAATCCCCAACAATAATAGGATTGGAACCCAGAAATATGTATATTTTAAAACACAGACCCATGGGCCTGGCGCCATGGCACCAGCATCGCATGTGGGCACCGGGTTCTGGTACAGTCCAGCCCTCTGCTGTGGCCCAGGAAGGCAGTGGAGGATGGCCCAAGTGCTTGAGCCCCTGCATCCACATGGGAGACCAGGAAGAAGTACCCGGCTCCTGACTTCAGATCGGCATAGCTCCAGCCATGGCGGCCATTTGGGGGGTGAACCAACAGAAAGAAGACCTTTCTCTCTCTCTCTCACTGTCTAACTCTGTTAAATAAAATTTTTTTTAAAAAAAGGGAATAGGCCGGCGCCACGGCTCAACAGGCTAATCCTCCGCCTAGCGGCGCTGGCACACCGGGTTCTAGTCCCGGTCGGGGCGCCGGATTCTGTCCCGGTTGCCCCTCTTCCAGGCCAGCTCTCTGCTGTGGCCCAGGAGTGCAGTGGAGGATGGCCCAAGTGCTTGGGCCCTGCACCCCATGGGAGACCAGGATAAGCACCTGGCTCCTGCCTACGGATCAGCGTGGTGCGCTGGCCGTAGCACACCAGCCGTGGTGGCCATTGGAGGGTGAACCAACAGCAAAGGAAGACCTTTCTCTGTCTCTCTCTCTCTCTCACTGTCCACTCTGCCTGTCAAAAAAAAGGGGGGGGGGGGACCACACAGACCCAGAGAGAGTTGAAAACACAGAGTATTTTAGTGAAACTGTAAACTCTTGACATACTTAGCAATTCCTCCAATTTTGTTTATAATATCTTATTTAAGTAGTCTCACAGCAACATAGTGAGGCAAGAGTGGATTATATTCACTTCCTAAGCATGAAAATTGAGAAGCAAAGTGGTTTCCCACACCCATAACCAGTGAGTGACAGAGCTGAGACTGGAACTATAATTCATTTCTCCCAAGCCGTGTGTGCTTGACTCTCCACCCACACTTCTGAAACCAAGGGAGGGAAGTAAAGGGCTTTTCAATAAATGCTTTTCAATTGAATTGAATCTAATCAAAGCTTTTGTGTCTAACATCAATGCAAAGGCCAAGCCAAATTCATGTTATAATATCACAAGTTCAGAACCTAAGCTCTGGGTTGATAATAACAGCCAGTCAGTTCACCAATGCTCACCAAATGCCAAGTGTTGTCAATAAGGTACATCAAAGTATACACATATACATGCACAGACACACAAACACAACTGAATCTTCTCATAACAACATTGAGGTGGGAATCAACCCCATTTTATAGCTAAGGAAACTGAAGGATGGATAAGCTAATTAACTTGCTCATGCAAACAAAACTACAACTGTTGCAGTCAAGACTTGATATTGGCCCAGTGACCATCTTTTTTAACCTTTCACCACATAGCCATCCTGTACCTTACTGGATTTCCAGCATTTAGACTTGTCTGGATGGAATTAAATTACGGTAGTTTTCAGTCCATATTTTTTTTATTTATTTGACAGAGCTAGTCAATGAGAGAGAGAGACAAAGAGAAAGGTCATCCTTTCATTGGTTCACTCCCCAAATGGCCACCATGGTCAGTGCTGTGCCAGTCTGAACCAGGAGCCAGGTGCTTCTTCCTGGTCTCCCATACAGGTGCAGGTGCCCAAGCACTTGGGCCATCCTCCACTGCCCTCCTGGGCCACAGCAGAGAGCTGGACTGGAAGAGGAGCAACTGGGACCAGAACCCGGTGCCCATATGGGATGTCGGCACCACAAGTGGCGGATTAACCACGTGAGCCATGGCCCCCAGTCCATAATTTTCTTCCATTGCACTATATGCTCCACAGCCCCAGAATCATTGCTCGACTAGGAATATTATACCTTGCCACATCCCTTTGGCATTGACCTGCTCTGGTTTCAGCACTCGCTAGGCTATTTCACATGTTCGGCCATGTGTCCCACCCATGTGTGTCACAGTTCTCTCTGCCTTTCTCCTTCAAGGTCTTCTCCACAAACACAGGAGCCTAAACAACACTGAAGCAAGTACAGCCTGGCAATTGAAAGGCATTCAAATCCCCAGAGTCAACCCAGACCCAGAGCCGAATATGAGTTGATAGATAGACACTACAAGCTTACTGTCGCTGAGAGGGACAATTCTGAAGCATTCTCTATAGGTTTCTGAGCCCTAACACTATCAGCTTTCGAGATCAGATCATTTGGGGGGGGGGGGAATAGTCTTGTGTATCTTAAGATGTTTAACAATATCCTGAGATGTTGGTAGCACTTCCCAAATTTGACAAACAAAAATGCCTCCATACACTGCCACATGCCATCTGTAGGAAAGGTCTGCTGACTTAGAACCACTGAACCACAAGGGCGGACATAGGGTTCCGAAAGGGATAAAGCTCCAGCTTCCCACAATAGTGACAAATTCAACAACATACTTCTTATTGAATTTTCTCCCTTCACATCCTTCTACTCCCTGGAGTCACCTCCCCAGGTAAATGTCTCATCCAAGTCCTTGCCATGGGTTTTGTTTTATGAGGAATCCTAACTCAGCAGAAAGTAGCCAGTAGCCCTTAACCCTGGGCCAAGTCACAAATATATGGGAATTGACATCATTAATTTCCTAAAGTGAAAAAATATTCAATTTTGGTTCCATTATAGGACTTCATACCCACTGAAAACCTATAGCCCACACTTTCAGAATCGTGGGCCTGGATGATAACCCTGTGCAAGAGGATACTTGCTTAAGTTCTCGCACATTTCAATAGGTGGGTGAGTTATCCCACATAGCACAATAATGAAGACATCTGGAATTGTGAGTGTAGTTGAATCAAGTCAAGAGCCATGAATCACAACTTCTCTAACTCTAAATCCCTGAGAGTGAAGTCTGGACCTGTGTATCTGTAATAACACCCTTAGGTAGTCCTCATATATGGGCAGATACAGGGCTGATTGGACAAGCGACCAGCTCAAGGACCCATGGTGAATGAGAAGGAGGACTGACTCCCAGGCCTGATACATGGAACTGTGTGAAAACTGGATTCATCATGGTCACTGCCAAATTCCAAGGGACTGAGACTGGGAAGGCAGACACAGAGGGAAGGAGAAGCCCAGCTGTTGCCGGCTCTGGGAAACTACCCTCAGAGAGCACTCAAATGTCCTTTGATTCATGCCAGTGATTTGCAGAGAAATTTCCTACTCAGGAAATGTAGGTCATGACATCACTGGGGTAGGGGAGAGGTAATCTCTCATCCAGTAAGTTGGATGAAGAAAATGGATCTCGGAGACCATTCCAGCAATCCATCCGGGAGCTGAATCAGGCACTTTACAGCCATTGCAACACTATTCACAATAACCAAGGTATGGAAGCGACCTGAGTGAGTGTTTGGAGAAAGGAAATACGATTATTTTAAATGTGTGTACATATACACATACTGAAATATTTTCATCCTTAATAAAAGGAAATTATTCCATTTGTAACAACATGAGTATCCTCTGAGGATATATTAATGAAATAAGCCAGATATGGAGAAGACAAATGCTGCATCATCTCATTTGCATGTGAATTTTTTAAAGGAAAATCAAACATATTGCTATGGTTTGGACAAGACTTGGCTCCTGAACCCATGGGATATTTAATCCCCAAAGTCATAAATTAATGGTACCATGAAGGTGGAGACTATCCCATGGCAGTGCTCAAGGACTGGGCCTCATGCGAGTTCCTTAGATCCCTGGAAGGCCCCTGGGATGTAATTCTCATGACAGGATAGGTTGTGAAAGCTTAGGCTGGCTGCTCTCTCTGGTTCCTGGCTTGCCATGTGATCCTTCGACTATACATGCTACACCACTGCCATCTTCCAGCCTGACAAGATGGCCAAACCAGTGGGCCCTGCCCAATCTTGAACTGTGAACCTCAGAAACATGAACTGAACTAAGCTTCCCTTTTTTGTAAGTAGATTGTCTTAGGTTTTTTGTTGTAGTAACAAAAAGCTAATAAACTTATAGTAATAGAAAGAAAAATGATGGTTACCAGGGACTGGGAACTAGGAGGAATGTGGGAATATTGGTCAAAGAGTATAAATCCTTACTTATAAGATGAGTAAGTACTGGAAACCTAAGGTATACCATGGTGACTATAGTTAATAATACCATATTGTATACTTGAAATTTGATGAGGTAGTAGATCTCAAGCTTCTAATACCCCCCCACACTGATTGCTATGTAAGTTAACTTGATCACAGTATTCATCTCACAGCAAACACATAAATGGTATTCAAAATTTCATTCATATTATGAAAAATGCTTGTATTTCATAATTGTTTATAGCAAAATAAACTTGTATTTCCATTTTTCAGCAAACTTTTTGAAGTACCCACATACAGAAAAATGTAAGTCTTAAATATATACAATGTTTATTTATCAATCATTCATTAATAAATCTGGGGGAAATTTTTAAAAGGCAAATACTTTTACAGTCAAATAAATATTCAAGCTTCAGACACTCCCTTTCTTGAGAACATCAGATACGATTTCCTGAATGCTAAGGACCATTTTCTAGGTCCTGATCCAATCCTGCTCATTTGGCTACATACCAAGTGTAGTTCTAAATGTAGTTCAACATTCCACTTCTATATACTATGTGCCCTTTGTCTACAAAGGCACCAGAACAACTGCATGATTGAACCTGATACTTTTGCCATGTTTCAGGTGGAGGGGCTCAACAGACTTGAGCATGCCTTTCCTTAAACAGATAGGGAAGCTGAGGCCTACAGTGGGCAAGGTGCTCGTGCAAGGTCACAGAGAAAGCCAGTGCCAGAGGCAGCCCAAAGTTCACATCTCCTGGCGCCCAGCCCATGTTGCATGAGGAAGGGCAGAGAGGCAGTAGGACCAACTGGCTTAGTAACCTATTAAAACTTGGAGTCCAGGATTTCACAAATGGAAAAATAAAAATGCTTTCCCCAGTAAAACCTAAACTTATTTTCCTGAGTGACCCAACAGCACATACTTTGCATTTATCCAGAAAGTTCTCTGGAACAGTAAGAGTGCTGCTATGATTCTTCTTCTCTGCTTCCTCCCAAAGTTTCTACTTGAGCAAAGTCATTAGGCCTGTTTTCCACTTGGTCTGAGTAGGTTGCATTTGACCTCTGCTGTGACCTGAACAGGAACAGACATTGACAAGTCTAAAGCAACCAGGAATGTTCTCCAAAGCAAGCTGTCAGCACCCCCACCACCACCACCACAAATCACTTCCCTCATTTCCAGCATCATAGTTTTGGTATCTTTCAACCAAAAAACATCAATGATAAGGCAAGATGTGATTTCCCCAGCTGAGTAATGGTTCTGGGGCTATAAAGAATATGGTGCCACTGAGGACACAACTATGAACTGAAAACTGTCACAATGCAGTTTTAATTCTTGTTCACTTATCTTAAAAAAATACACTTTTTATTAAAGAATAGTTTCAAATTTACAAAACAAACATTGTGAAATAGTACTAAAAGTTCTCATATAAACTACACTCAGCTTTCCCCATTCTTAACATCTCAAATTAGTATAATCGTCACAATCAATAAACCACACTCAGCTTCCCCTATTATTAACATCTCACATTAGTATATTTGTCACAATTAAGAAACCACACCCAGATGGCCCAGTTTGTTTGTTAGTCAAATTCTTTCTATCCCTCCCAACCCTCTAGTAATTAGCATTCTGTGTTCAGATCCAGTGTGTATTTTTTTAGCTTCCACAGATTAGAGCGAACATGTAGTATTTGTCTTTTTGTGTCTATTTTATTTCATTTAATCTGATGTCCTCCAGTTTCATTCATTTTGCTGCAAATGGCGGGATTTTATTCTATTTTATGGCTGAATAATATCCCATATATATAAACCACATTTCCTTTATCAGTTCATGTTAGGATGGATACCTTGCTTGGTTCCCTCTCTTGGCTACTGTGAACATGGTAAAACATGGTGGTGCAGGTGTCTCTGTTATACAATGATTTCATGTCTTTTGGATTTATACTCACAGTGTGATTTTGGATATGAGAGTTCTATTCCTAATTTTCAAAGGAATCAGCACACTGTTTTCCATGGTGGCTGTACTAATTTACATTCCCACCAACAGTGTGTATGAGTCCCCCCTTTCTTCAGCATTTCTTGCTGTCTTCCTGATAATAGCCATTCTAACAGGCATGAGGGAATCCTTCATTGCGACTTTGGTTTGCATTTTCCAGACGACTGGTGACATTGAGCATTTTTTCGTATACATATTGGACATCTGTATTTCTTTTTCAGAGAAATGTGTATTCAGATCCTTTGCCCACTTTTTAACTGGAGTGGTTTGTATTTTGTTGTTTGGTTTTTAAGTTTCTGACATATTCTGGTTATTAATTCTTTGTCAGATAAGTAGTTTGCAAATATTTTCTCCCATTCTGTCGATGTCTCTTTATTGATTGTTTGCTGTGCAAAAGCTTCTGAGTTTGATACAATTCCATTTGCCTAGTTTTGTCTTTCTTGTCTGCTCTTTTTGGGTCTTATCCAAAAAATCATTGTCTATACCAATGTCTGGAAGTGTTTTCTTTTAGAAAGTTCATAGTTTCAGCTCTTATATTTAGGTCTTTGATCCATCTTGAGTTGGTTTTTGTATACGGCGATAGGTAGGGACCTAATTTCATTTTTCTACGTAGGTATATCTAGTTCCCCTAGCTACATTTCACAACTCTATCTTTTCTCCAGTGTGTATTTATGGCAAGCCTTATCAAAAGTCAGTTCGCTGTAATGTTCATGGATTAATTTCTGGGCTCTCTATTCTGTTCCATTGATCTATATGTCAGTTTTTATACCAGGACTATGTTGTTTTAATTACTACAGCTTTGCGGTATCCCTCGGAATCAGGTACTGTAATGCCTCCAGCTAGATTTTTTTTTCCTCAGGATTGCTTTGGATATTCTGGGTCTTTTTGTATTCCACATGAAATTTAAAAATTTTTTCCTAATTCTGTAAAGAATATTGGTATCCTGGATTGGATTGAATCTGTATATTGTTTTAGGTAGTGTGGGCATTTTAACAAGATTAATGCTTCCAATCCATGGACAAGGAAGGTTTTTCCACCTTTTGAGTCCTTGATAATTTCTTTCATCAGTGTTTTATAGTATTCATTGTAGAGATACTTCACTTCTTTGGTTAAATTTATTCCTAAATATTCAAAAACTTTGTAGCTTTTATGAATGGGATTTCTTTCTTGATTTCTCTTCCAGCAAGATCA
Organism: Oryctolagus cuniculus; assembly: GCF_051225735.1. Classification (NCBI taxonomy): domain Eukaryota; kingdom Metazoa; phylum Chordata; class Mammalia; order Lagomorpha; family Leporidae; genus Oryctolagus; species Oryctolagus cuniculus. The sequence goes on along the minus strand of NC_142867.1, from coordinate 218,646,026 downwards.
TTATTAGTATATAAAATGCTCCTTTTTCATGTGTGTATTTTGTATCCTGCCTGCTGAATTGGTTTATCAGTTCTTTTTATTTTTAATCAAGGAGAGGGTTGGATTGTACAGGTTGATCTTTTTCAACATGTCCAACCCCCCCTTTTTTAAGATTTAGCTATTTATTTGAAAGGCAGAGTTACAGAGAAAGAGAGAGAGAGGGAAGGGGAGAGCAAGAGCGAGAGAGATTGATCATTCATCCACTGGTTCACTGCTCAAATGGCTACAACAGCTGGCGATGGGCTGGTCTGAAGCCAGGAGCTTCTTCTGGGTCTCTGATGTGGGTGCAGGGGCTCAAGCACTTGGGCCATTCTCTGCTGCTTTCCTAGGCAAGAGCAGAGAGCTGGATCAGAAGTATAGCAGCTAGGACTCGAACTGTCCCCATATGGGATGCCGGCACTGCAGGCAGCGGCTTTATCATATACACCACAGTGCCAGCACCATATGCCTTCATAATTTTGAGGTTATATTCCTACATCTAATTTGTTGAGTCTCTATCATGAATGGATGTTGAATTTTATTAAGTGTTTTTTCTGCATTTATTAAATGATCATACAGTATTTTGGTTTTCATTCAGTTCATGTGATGCATGTTTAGTGAATGTTGAACTACCCGTGCATCTGTGGAATAAATCCCACTTGACCATCATGTATGATCTTTTTGATATAGTGTTGGATTCTGTTTGCTAATATCTTGGTGAGAATTTTTACTTCTGTGTTCCTCAGGGATATTGGTCAAAAGTTTTATTTGTGTTGTATCTTTGTTTTGTTTTGGTATCAGAGTAATGCTTGCCTCATCAAGAGTGGGCAGAGTTCCATACTTTTCAATACTTTAGCATAGTTTAAAAGGTATTAGAGTTCTTTAAATATTTTTGTGGGATTCAGTTGTAAAGAAGTCAGGTCCTGGACTTTTCTTTGATTGAAGACTTTAATTACTGCTTCAATCTCATTATTCCTTTTGGGTTTGTTTATACTTTTTGTATTTTTTTCATCTTAATAGGTTGTATGTATTTATGAATCTATTCATTTCTTCAAGGGTTTACAATTTGTTAGTGTAGTTGCTTATGATCCTTTGTATTTCTGTGGTATCCGTCTCTTTTTTCATCTCAAAATTTTTTTTCTGTCTATTTTGTTAGTCTTTCTTTTAATCATTTTGCTATTGTTAAATGAAGTCACTGTAAGACCTGAGAAATGATATATTTTAGAAGCTTCCTATAGTACAGCCTTGGGGTTAGTAATGGGTTGCAAAAGTATTTCTCCTTCTTGCATGTAATTTTCTAAAAAAGACTTGTTTATTTAATAATATTTATATATTTATTTGAAATAATATTTGAAAGGCAGAGTCACAGAGAGGCAGAGGCAGAGAAAGAGAGAGGTCTTCCATCTGCTGCTTTACTCCCCAGATGGCCACAATGGTGAGCACTGCGCTTGGTCTCCTACACAGGTACAGGGGCCCAAGGGCTTTGGCCATCTTCCACTGCTTTCCCAGGCCACAGCAGAGAGCTGGATTGGAAATGGAGCAGCTGGGAATTGAACTGGCATCCATATGGGATGCTGGCATTGCAGGTGACAGTTTTACCCACTATGCCACAGTGCTGGCCCCTCTTGCATGTAATTTAAAAAAAAAAAGAAAATCTCCTGGAATGATCAATACAGTCTGGATAGGCTCCTGGAGACTGTGTCTTTAACAATTACTCATAGATCATTCTTGCTGTTTGGGAAAGTTTAGGGACTTGTAAGTTCAGCAATACCGAGTAATGACACTGATTTTTAAGCATGACCAAGAACGGTATCTCCTTCCCAATATGAGACGTAAGGGAGTTTCTCTCAGCTACAAAAGAAAATCTTATCTTGGAGGACTTCCCCTCCCTATTCTCCCTCTCCATTCAGGTGAGCCCCTAGCCAGCCCTAGGTTCTGCTAGGTCAGCCATCGTCACTTCTCATCTCTTCTCACAGCCAGTCTGGCCCCTTCCACTCAGCTCCACTCTATTGAGCCTGTTTGATCTTCTGACCTTGATTCTTACCCAGAATCCCTTCTCATGCCAGCCCATACTGATTTCTCCCTTCTCTGAGCTCCTGCATCATGAGACATGCTAATAGTAGCACCTTAACTCTGTTCATCCGGATTTGCTTGAAGATGCCACACAGGTGTCTTGGCTCCATGATTATAAACTCCTTGGGGGCTTTGCTAAGACAGAACAGACCTTATGTGCAGTTGCTGACGGAAAAGCTGCAGGAGTGAAAGTCATGGTCAAGTTCTCTGAGGGGAGACAGTTTTTCCCCCCAAAGAAACTTTTTATGTAATGAGTACAAATTTCCCAAGTACAACTTTAGGAACGTCGTGATTCTTCCCACCATACTCGCCCTCCCACTGGGCAGACAGTCTTGCTCCCTGTTTTGCTTTCAAGGCTTGGACCAGTGCCTACAGCATAATGCTCAATGGGTATCTACTAAGCACGTGAATAAAACTTCAAGCTGTCTGAGCTAATGAGGGAAAATGCTTTCCAAGTTACAAATATATAAATATGAAAGTACACACATAGGACTGAAATATGATTTCAGAAACAAACTTCAATACAACCCATGAGTTGGATCTGCTCTGGCTTCTCCACACCAGAGGATCTCAAACATTTTGGATCCTTTACACTCTTAAAAATTATTGAGTATCTTAATATTATTAATATTAGTAGTATCTTATTGAGCTTTCATTTGGGAGATATCTATCAGTACTGACTACATTGAAAATTTAAAATTAGAATCCAAAATATTTATTTATTTTTTAAAACCAATAATAAACCCAGTGGTAATTGGGTACCACAAAGTATTTTTATGAAAAAATTACTATAACTATTTTTTCCAAAACAAAAACTAATGGAAAGTGTGACGCTGTTTTACATTTCAACATATCTCATTAATGTCTGGACTAATGGAAATTAGGTAGATTCCCCAACCTACTGTTACGTTCAATTTGTTGCATATCCCACTACATGAAGGCCATGAAAAAGCTTACTGTATACTTAGGAGAGAATGAGAGTAAAAATGACAGATAACATCTTTCTTATTATGAAACTAGTCATGATCTCATAGACTCCTTGAATGGCTCCAATGGGGCCCCCAGGGAGCCCCAGACCATTCTTTCGGAATTATTTCTCCATACTTTTCATAATACAAGTTCGAGACACAGTAGGAAAAAATAATTAGTGTAAGCTGTCACTAAGCTAAATCCTTGGAAGTCAGGTGATATGTCATAGCAAAGAAATTCAAATGCACATTCACATTAACTGAATAAATATCATGGAGGGTGAAAAATCACAAACTGTTTATCTTCACGAAACAGAATATTTCTAGCAGCAAAACAAAGTCTTAGACTCTATAATGTTCCCTCTAGCTTATCACAAATTGTTTATCTTCGTGAAACATAATACTCATAGCAGCAACACAAAATCTTAGCCCAAAAATGTTCCCTCTGACTTACATCCTATATCATCTTTTTGGATCTTTGCACCTTTCAGATAAGCAGGTAATCTAAGCAAGGAGAGCTAGATTGGCATAAGACAGTATATGAAAATGAAATTGCACCTGTCTCTTAGAGATGTTCTGAGGACTACATACATTAATATGCAAAGAGTGCTGAGAGAAGTGCCTGACACAGAGTAAATTCTGGATAACCGTTCACTATTATATATCTTTTAATGTTTCTTCAAAGCAACCAGAAAAGTAAAATTCCACTATCGACCTCATTCCCCACAATTTAGCATGCTTTATCAATATTCGTTTGCAGAAGTAATTTTTTTGGCTGAATTCACTTAAAAAGCCTTACCACAAAAGGATCAATAAATTGAGGTATCTACAGAATTCTCTGTTAACAAATAAAAAAAAAAAAGTCTTGAAAATCCAGGCTACAAACAGATTGTGAAAAATAACTCATTCCTCCAAAGTTTTTCTGTACATAATATCAACAGCCTTGCTCTAGCAACTGCTAAATGACAAGTTGACCCATGGGTTAATTGCACACCAAAGGCAATTGTTACTGTCAACTATTCACGGAGCACTGAAGTCAAGCACACCCTAAATATCCCCTACATGTAAACCCCTAGGAGAGGTGAGAATGCTAGCAATGATAAATCTCTATCAGAGAATAGCAGAAAATGCTACATGTTTTCTACCTACATGGGAGACTTGGATGAAGCTCCTGGCTCCTGGCTATGGCTTGGCCTGGCCTGATCTGGCCTGGCCTCTGCCATTGAGGCCATTTGGGGAATAAGCCAATAAATTTAAGATCAATCTTTCTCTTTATTTCTCTCCCTCTCCCTCTCTCTCTCTCTCTGTCTTTCATATACATAAATAAATCTTGGAAAAAAAAGAAAGAACACTCCAAAAGAGATTGGGGTTATGCAAAATGTGGTATATATACACAAGGAATATTACTCGGCCATAAAAGAATGAAATCTTGACTTTTGTAGCAAAAAGGATGCCAGTGAAGATCACTGTGCTTAGTGAAATAAGCTAGACCTAAAATCACAAATGTCTCTGATTTTTAGTAGTTAATATATAATATAAAAAGTTTAGTGTGCATGAGTGAAATTGACATCTTTTGATTTGCTTATTTATAGCCCTTGTCAATATTCCTACTAAACAGTGGTTTTTACTTGTTGAACTCTTTATTTAAGGGGCTGTTAAGCCTTTGACCATAAAGTAATTTAAAAATGTTATCTCAAAAATAAGGAAAGAAAAAAGAGAGGGGGAAGAGGAAGGAAGAGAGGGAGGGAGGGAGGGAGAGAGGGAAGGAGGGAAGGGGGAGGGGAAGTATCATTATATTCTTAGAGCTTTATCTATGAACTACAATAAATTGTTCTCTTTGTATTAATTTTAAAAATGTAAAAAAAGAAAAAGTCCAGAAGACAGGTAAACGATTAGATGTTAGCTATCCTGTGCTGCACCAGGGCTCTGTGTATGTGTGTGTGTATGTGTTATAAACTAATGTTTTTCTGAAAGATCTCCAACAAAGTAAGTCCAGAAGGTATGTTGGGCTGAGGAACAGAAAGGACCTGTGATTGCTTTATTCAGACTAATTGAAGGGGAAAGAAAAAAATCATCTCACTAGAAAAATAGTAAGCAAAGGGCTCTTTCAAAACAGCAAGAAAAACAAACATTCCAATTGACAAATAAGCCATGAACACGAACAGCTAATTCGCAAAACAAGACATAGAAATGGCCAAGAAACACAGAGGGAAATACCTAGCTGAATTAAAAATCAAGGAAACATAAATAAAAATGAGATATACTTTTTCTCCTAAGACTGGCAAAACAATATGAAGATCAGTGAGGCAGCATCCTCTGAGAACTTATGAGTACCCAACTAACATTCTGAGATTGGCATAAAAGAAGAGCAGAAAAAACTGGGTATTTGAAATCATTCAATAGCTGGATTAACCTATCCTGCAATGTTCCTATTTTGGAGTACCTTGTTGTATATGTTTTTTTTTTTTTTTTAAGTTGTATTACATAAGCCGATTTTATTTGGGTGATTAGTTTCTTAAAGACCTTTCAATGCCATTTAGGCTAAGTTTGAGAACAATTTCTGCCCACACAGTAGCTACTCAGTTGCATTTGCTGAATCAGTGAACGAATGAACGCCTAAGGCCGAAGCAGATAGTGTGAAATGCCTAGGACAATAGTCTTCAAGTTGGAAAGGATCTTGAGATCTTGAAGAATTTGAATGTTTACATTTACCCAAGGAATCAGCAGAAAAACAGACATCAAAATAGGGTTGGAATTTTCCCAGACCAACCTGCATGTAACTCCCCACTCTGCTTTGCTCCAAGATCATCTCTCCCAAGGTTCTAATTTCCACTTGGCGCCAGCTGAGGTTTCCACCTGGTGCAACATGAAGTTGCAGAGTCACGATCTGCCCCCTTAATTCCTTAAATTGGTGACTTGCCAAAGGCCTTCAAGACACTAATACTAGAAAAGGATGGGTCTCTACCGAAGAAAACTGAGAAAGGCACCAAACTCGTTGTGCATAGAATTCCCTGCTTTGTTCTTGCCTGGGTGTTGAAACAGATGTGATGGCAAAAATCCAGTGGGGAGATTCTGCTGGGAGTGGCCTTGTGGTTCCTCTGTCATTGCATAAGTTATTTGTTTAAAAAAATCTGTTAAAAGCTGTGGATTTCGCTGGTGAAAACTCGAACACATTCACTTTTCCTACAAAAGCAGTTCTTTCCTTTGATAACCTCAGCATTCCGTCCAACTGAGGCATCTTTTCTTGCTACCACGTAATTCTCTCGTATTCTGCAACTAAAACAAAATATATTCTGTCTTCCTTCCAAATGTAAAACTTAAATATTAGCTAAGTACTCGGAAGAAAAATAACCTTACCTCATGCTGTAACTCAAAATAAATACCATGGGATTAAAATTTTAGGAGGGTTTTTAAAAAACCATAAACGCAGTGAGAAAAATATAAATGTTTATAGCACGTTATAGTAGTGATGTGCTTTCTAAATATGGCACTAAAGGTAGCAGCCACAAAGGAGAAGATGAATAGATTCAGCTATAAAGGCACGTTGAGGTGGTAGGAGTTTGTTGCAATGATTAAGCTACCATCTGGGACACCCACTTTCCTGAGTTCAAGTCCTAGCTCTGCTTCTTATTCCAATTTCTTGCTAATTTGCACCAAGAGAAGCAGTGGGTGATAGCTCAAGAACTCAGGTCCTTGCCACCCATGTGGGAGAGCCAGACGGAATTCCAGCTCCTCGCTTTGCCCTGATCCCGTCCTGGCTATTGCAGGCATTTTGAGAGTGAACCAGCAGATGGAAATTTCTTTCTGTGTCTGTCTCTGTGTACGTGCATGCATGTTGGGGTGGGTAGGAGGATGTGCCTCTGTCTCCCTACCTTTCAAACAAAATGGCAATAAATAAATACAAATTTAAAACAAAAAATCATCTTAAACTTCTCAGGTGGAAACTGGAGATTGGGGGCCAGTAGTGGGAGATGACGTATTTGTTATATATGCCTCTTTGTACTGCTTTTCTAGTCTGTGGATTACCTTTTCAAATAAAAAAAATGTAAAAAATGTAAACTTCTAGAGTCAAGAAATTAAAAAAAAAATTCTAAGAAGAAAATGCTTTGGCAACACATGTGATGTCTATCACAGGCATGGATTACTGTACTTAATAAATCAAGAACTAACATGTATCAATAATTCCATGTAAGCTTTTGTTAAGAAAGGCACTAATAAGTATTGAAATTTGTTGAGTAAGCAAATTCTCATACTCCCTACTTCTTCCTTGTCTATGCCCCTAGAATATGCAAGAAATGAAGAATCCTGAGAGAATAATAAGAAATTCTTGCTTTTGAGAACAAGCAGCATTTGGGGTAAATAATATTATTTTTCTTAAGAAGTAACTTTGGGGTGGGGGAGCATTAGTTATTAGGAAGAAAGATCATATTGAAAACTGAAGCCATGATCCTAATGAAAAGGAGTCTTTGGCTTATGGGGCGCTCCACTGAGTGCTCTTTGAGCGGCAATGGTTCCCACTGATAGAATCTGCATCTTGACACTAATATGCTTTGGGAAATTGCATTTATTCCTATTTGTCATAAGAAATTAAGCTTATTTATCATGGTTTTAATAGTCAATCCAGGGCCGGCGCCGCGGCTCACTAGGCTAATCCTCTGCCTTGCGGCGCCGGCACACCGGGTTCTAGTCCCGGTAGGGGCGCCGGATTCTGTCCCGGTTGCCCCTCTTCCAGGCCAGCTCTCTGCTATGGCCAGGGAGTGCAGTGGAGGATGGCCCAGGTGCTTGGGCCCTGCCACCCCATGGGAGACCAGGAAAAGCACCTGGCTCCTGGCTCCTGCCATCGGATCAGCGCGGTGCGCCGGCCGCAGCGCGCTGGCCGCGGCGGCCATTGGAGGGTGAACCAACGGCAAAGGAAGACCTTTCTCTCTGTCTCTCTCTCTCACTGTCCACTCTGCCTGTCAAAAAATAAAAAATAAATTAAAAAAATAGTCAATCCATTGACAAAAATATACAACATGTGACATTGAGGTAGCTATTAAAATTATGAAAATTCCTTTGGAATTATCAAAAGGCATCTGTAAGGTAGTTCTTTACAGCTTTTATATAATTAAAATAAATTATTATATAAGAATAGTGATTACCAGAGGCTCAAGAAGTTTGGGGGATTGAGAGAGTGTGGGTAACAGGTACCAAATCAGAGGTTGATCAAAAGAATGTGTTCTTGGTATTATAGCATAGAGGGAGACTACAGTTCACAATAACCTACTAGTAGGAATAAGTAGGAGAAAGAAGTTCCAATCCTCCAATCATAGAGTTATATCAAAGAAGGGGAAATGTTGATTACCCTGTTTTGATCAACACACATCATATATATTCATTGTAATATCACACTGTAACCCATAAATATGTACAATTATTAATTCAGAATTTTTTTACTTAATACATAAGATTCACTATTAAAATTCAATGCAGCTAAGAAGTCTCTGCACAGCAAAGGAAAAAACAGTGGAGACAACCTACAGAATAAGATGAAATTTTTGCAAACTATGCAAATGAAAGAAGATTGATATACAGAATACATAAGGGACTCAAAAAACTCAATAACAACAAAAACAAATAAACCAAATAATTTGTTGGCAAAAGATCTAAATAGATACTCTTCAAGAGAAGAAATTCAAATAGCGAAAGAAAATTATGAAAAAATGCTCAACATAATTAATGTTAGGGAAATGCAAATCAAAATCCCAATGAAATATCTTCTCACTCCAGTTAGGATGGCTATTTTCAAAAAGATAAAAAATAACAAAAGCTGGAGATGACATAGAGGAAAGGGAACTCTAATACAGTGTTAGAGGAGTATAAATTAGGAAGCCATTCTGGAGAATGGCATGGCAGTTACTCAAAAAACAAAATTAGATCTGCGATGGGATCCTTCTGGATATACAAAGGAACTGAAATCAGATTATCAAAAAGGCACCTGCAATCCCATGTTTATTGCAGCACTATTCGCCATAGCTAATACATGGAATCAACCTAGATGTCCATCAAGCAATGAATGGATAATGTGGTATATACACACAATAAAACCTTATTTAATTATAAAAAATGATAGCCTTTGATAGCCTATCCTTTGCAGCAAAATGGATGGACTTGGAGGACATGTTAAATGAAATAAGACACAGAAAGACAAATAACTGTGTGTTCTTTCTGACATGTGAAGCTTAAAAAAAAAAAAGTAGGATAATGATTACCAGACACTGAGAAGGGCTGGGAGAGGACAGAGGGAAGTTGGATAATAGGTAACCAAGCACAGCTTAGTGATTCAAAGTACAATGGGATGAATAAGGTTCATAATAATCCATTATGAATAACTAGAACAGATGAGCTCAAAGTCTTCAAATACAAAGTGATAAGGAGAGGTGCATGGTAATTGTCCTGGTTTCATCAATACAGGTTGTATACTTATATTGAAATATCAAACTCTACCCCAAAATTATGTAGAATCATTAACTGTTAACCAAAATTTTTAAATGCTTAGAAAAATGCTAAATAACTTGATTCGATTCTAATATATAATATGTGTATTGAAGTATCACATTATTGCCCACAAAAATGTAGCAAAAATAAAAATAAAAAATACAAGTTTAACACCAACAGGGGTGACTCCTGGCAAAAGCACGCACCCTTCATAGGATCTGATGAGGAGGACACTTTACCTCTGTGGTCTTCTCCCCCAGACTCATGTATCCAGTCTAATCATAAAAAAAAAAAAAAAATCGGATAAAACCCTACTTGAGGGATTTCTACAAAACACCTGAGCAGTATACCTCAAAACTGCCAAGGTCATTACAAGTAAGAAAAGTCTGAGAAACTATCACAGCCAGCAGCAGCCTAACGAGACACAGTGACTAAATCGATGGTTATGTCATATCCTGGAGAGGATTCTGGGGCAGGAAAAAGAGGACATTAGGCAGAAAGTAAGAAGTCTGAATCAAATCTTCCCAACACCCTAGTTGAGGTCAGCCTAGATTAACCAACATTTAGCCTGTCCCAGACATGTGAGCAAGCTTAGCCAAGATTAGCAGAGCTACCTGGATCACAAATACATGAGCAAGCTCCACCACGATTAAGTCCTGCCCAGATCATCTGAATCCCACTGACCCTTCAGCTAAAGAAATAGTTTATGGTTCATTGGGTTTTTTTTCTTTTTTCCCTTTTTTTTTTTTTTTTTTTTTTTTTTTTTTTTTTTTTTTGACAGGCAGACAGTGAGAGAGAGAGAGACAAAGAGAAAGGTCTTCCTTCCGTTGGTTCACCCCCCAGATGGCTGTTACTGCTGGCGCGCTGCACCGATCTGAAACCAGGAGCCAGGTGCTTCCTCCTGGTCGCCCATGCGGGTGCAGGGCCCAAGCACTTGAGCCATCCTCCACTGCCTTCCTGGGCCACAGCAGAGAGCTGGACTGGAAGAGAAGCAACTGGGACAGAATCCGGCGCCCCAACCGGGACCAGAACCTGGAGTACCTGCACCGCAGGCGGAGGATTAGCCTAGTGAGCCACGGTGCCAGCCGGTTCATTGTTATCACAGCATTTTTATAGCAATGGACAACTGATACAACATCTAACTGGCACATAAATATTGATCCATCCCAACTGCAAAGAGTTATGTTGGTCGAGAAGAGAGATGAGTTAGGAGATTCCAAAAACTCCTTTCCCCCAAAGAAAAGAGTAACAGGACCCCATGATCCCAACTACAGCTTCACTGACACTCACTTACAGCATTTATCCTTACTTAATTACTTATTATTTAAGTAATACCAAGCTTCCTACCTTTCCTTACAAAAGTGTGGGAGTCACTTACATGTGCAGCATGTAAGCATGTCAGAATCTAGTGGCAGAACGCTTGGATTCAACTTGTTACCCTATATTTGGTTGTGTGACCTTGAGAAAAGTACCTAATCAGTTCCTTCATCTGAAATATGGCTGTAGTAACAGTACACAGCTCATACAGTGAGGAAGTTCAAACGAGTTTGTAAGTATAAATTGTTTATAGCAGTGCCTGGTACGTGTAGAACATACTCGGGAAATGCCATTTGGTAGTAGTTATTGCGCTTGTAGTAGTGTTCTAGGACTACTTTGTTTATCCAAGTGCCCTTTCCATTCTTCTTCATCAGCATAATTTCTAATCCTCCTTTAAGACTCTGGGTGTCTCCTCCAAGAAGACATCCTTGGCTTTGCACAACCAGTTCTTGCACCTTTGCTTAAGTTGACATAAGAGCAAGTATTTTCCTTTCTCTATAGCTTGGGAAATTATTTTGAAATTATCTCAGTATGGAATTGTCATTCTCCCTAGACAGTTTCTTGAGGATCTGATGCATACTCTGTCATTCTCTGTGTAGCCCATCAGCTCCGTGGCTGCCAGCACTGTACTCTAAGATCTAGATGGAATTGCTTTGCATCTCTTTCACCTTGGTGAAGCCTCAAGGACTTCCCCAACATTCCTGACAACTCTCAGGGACTTCACAGTGTCATGACAGCCCCTGACCCCATGCTCCTACCAAGTGGATCAATGCACTCCATTCCTTGTCCTTCTTTCTAGTACATAACTTTTTCTCTTCCCTAAAAGGTAATGCAGATCTAGAACATGATTATTTGCAGTACATGAGAGCTCATGGATCTTGATTATGTGCAGTCAACAGTGGGGTATTACATTACAGCAATTAAGCAAGTTCAAACGCTATGGTAATCAACCATGGTCTTCAAAAATTTTGCAGCTGCTGCTCCCCTACCAACATTCAGCCCCTGTCCCTCTCTTCTCACCCTTCCATATTCACATTCCTGCTGATTTCTTGTGAAAATTCCTTTAGCTACTTCTTTGTCCCTAGCTCTAGACCTCTTGGGTGAAAGGATCTCCTCACAACCCACATGAAATGTACTAAGAAAAGGGTTCTCCCCTGGGATGAATTTTGGGCTGGTTGCTAATTCTTCTTTTAAGCTACTACCCAGCATAGCACCCACTTCATGGTAGGTACTCATAAGTTTTAATTTAAGTCAAATTTTCAGGAGACATCTAGACATACTTAGATGACATGAGACTTGGAGAAATGTAATGAAAGCCAAACAAAGGACTAAGAGTTTGCACATGATTCTGCTAAACCTTAGTTTATCATCAAGGGGGAAGAAATAAAATTCATACCAAGTTATAGCAATACAGGACAGATTTTAAAAGCAAGGTCTTCGGGGGCAGGCACATGATGCATTGGTTAAATTACCACTTAGGATGCTCATTTTCCATATCAGAGTCCATGCTTTAGGTACCAGCCACTCTGCTTCTGATCCACCATCCTGCTAATGTGCATCCTCTGAAGCAGCAGATGATGGATCAAGTTCTTAGATCCCTGCATCCATGTAGGAGATCAGATTGAATTCCAGGCTTTTGGCTTCAGTCTGGCCCAGGCGTGGATGCTTCAGGCATTTAGGAAGTAAAACAGATGGAAGTTATCTGTTTCTATCTCTGTCTCTCCATATTCTCTTACTCACTTGCTCTGTGTGTGTGTTAGTGTGTATGTGTGTGTGTGTTTGCATGCATATCTTTCAAATAAAATAGGGGAAAAAAAGTTCTTTGGAATCCAGGTCTGGAACCAAATTCTGGTTCTGTAGCTATCATCACCACCAAATTGTTTAAATTCTCTAAGCTCCAATCTTGTTAGCCACAAAATGCAAATAACAGTGCACAGGTCAAGAATTTAATGGAAAGATTAAATGGGATGTATCTAAAACATCCTGGCCTGCACGAAGTGCTGTATCAGTGTTATCTCACCATCTAAAGAGAAGACGGAGTCTTCATCCACAGGGATTCTGGGAAAGAAATAAATGCCAAGAAACAGAATACATAGATCCCAAGACATCTATTGTACATAATCCCTTATTTTCTTCTGCAACCAGAATGGTGCTAATTATATGCCGCTCTTGAAGAAATTGAAAACATAATCACTGAAATCATTTTCTGATGTGTGGCCCAGAGGTGCCTCCCAGTTGAGAAATGCTGGAATAGGAATAGGAGGAGGCAGACCTCAGAGCCGGGAGTCTGAATACCTGGAAATACAATGTGAGAAGGATTTCTTGGGTACTTGAGGATGGAGAGAAAAAGAATGATCCAGAACTTCAATAGTAGAATACTCTAGAATCTCCTTAACTGACTTCTTCTTATGGTTTCTCTTGTCTCTGAAGACCATGTCAGGGGCTGGTGTTGTGGCATGTCAGGTAAAATTGCTGTCTGAGACGCCAACATCCCACATGGGCACAGGGGCTTGCCTCAGCAGTTCCACTTCCAATCCAGCTCCATGCTAATGACCTGGAAAAAGTAGCAAAAGATGGCCCAAGTGTTTGGACCCCTGCCACTCACAGGGGAGACATGAAAGAAGCTCCTGACTCCTGGCTTTGGCCTGGCCCAACACTGACAATTTTGACCATCTGCAGAATGAACCAGTAGATGGAAGACATGTGTGTGTGTCCCTTTCTTTTTGCAACTCTTTCAAAATAAGTAAATAAATCTTTTTTAAATTTTTTTTTATTTTTTATCTTTTATTTAATGAATATAAATTTCCAAAGTACGACTCATGGGTTACAATGGCTTCCCCCCCCCATACCGTCCCTCCCACCCACAACCCTCCCCTTTCCCACTCCCTCTCCCCTTCCATTCACATCAAGATTCATTTTCGATTATCTTAATATACAGAAGATCAGCTTAGTATACCTTAAGTAAGGATTTCAACAGTTTGCTCCCACACAGAAACATAAAGTGAAAAATAATAGATGATTTTTTTTAAATGATGATGAAATCAGATCAGTCCTATTGTCATGTTTAATCCCAGTGAGAGTCAAGTTGGGAATTGATAATTTCTTTTTTTTTTTTCTTTTTTTTTTTTTTTACAGAAGATCAGTTTAGTGTACATTAAGTAAAGATTTCAATCGTTTGCACCCCCATAGAAACACAAAGTGAAATATACTGTTTGAGTACTCATTATAGCATTAAGCCTCAGTGTACAGCACATTAAGGACAGAGATCCTACATGAGGAGTAAGTGCACAGTGACTCCTGTTGTTGACTTTACAAATTGACACTCCTGTTTATGGCATCAGTAATCTCCCTATGCACCAGTCATGAGTTTCCAAGGCTATGGAAGCCCCTTGAGTTCTCTGACTCTTATCTTGTTTAGACACAGTCATAGTCAAAGTGGAGGTTCTCTCCTCCCTTCAGAGAAAGGCACCTCCCTCTTTGAAGACCTGTTCTTTCCACTGGGATCTCACTCACAGAGATCTTTTTGCCAGAGTGTCTTGGCTTTCCATGCCTGAAATACTCTCATGGGCTTTTCAGCCAGATCCGAGTGCCTTTAGGGCTGATTCTGAGGCCAGAGTGCTATTTAGGACATCCGCCATTCTATGAGTCTGCTGAGTATCTCACTTCCCATGTTGGATTACTCTCCCCTTTATTTATTCTATCGGTTAGTGTTAGCAGATACTAGACTTGTTTATGTGCTCCCTTTGACTCTTAGTCCTTTCATTATGATCAATTGTGAACTGAAATTGATCACTTGGAATAGTGAGATGGCATTGGCACATGCTACCTTGATGGGATTGAATTGGAATCCCCTGGTATGTTTCCAACTCTACCAATTGGGGCAAGTCAGCCCGAGCATGCCCCAAATTATACATCTCTTCCCTCTCTTATTCCCACTCTTATGTTTAACAGGGATCACATTTCAGTTAATTTTCAACACTTAAGAATAACTGTGTGATAATTACAGAATTAAACCAGTCATATTAAGTAGAACAGACAAAAAAAATACTAAGAGGGATAATGTATTAAGTTGTCCATTAGCAGTCAGGGCTATGCTGATCAAGTCACCATTTCTCATAGTGTCCATTTCACTTCAGGAGGTTTCCTTTTTTGTGTTCAGTCAGTTGTCACCGATCAGGGAGAACATATGGTATTTGTCCCTTTGGGACTGGCTTACTTCACTCAGCATGATGTGTTCCAGATTCCTCCATTTTGTTGCAAATGACTGGATTTCGTTGTTTCTTACTGCGGTATAGTATTCTAAAGAATACATATCCCATAATTTCTTTATCCAGTCTACCATTGATGGGCATTTAGGTTGGTTCCAGGTCTTGGCTATTGTGAATTGTGCTGCAATAAACATTAGGGTGCAGACCGCTTTTTTGTTTATCAATTTAAACTCCTTTGGGTAAATTCCAAGGAGTGGGATGGCTGGGTCGAACGGTAGGGTTATCTTCAGGTTTCTGAGGAATCTCCAGACTGATTTCCATAGTGGCTTGACCAGTTTGCATTCCCACCAACAGTGGGTTAGTGTCCCTTTTTCCCCACATCCTCGCCAGCATCTGTTGTTGGTAGATTTCTGTATGTGAGCCATTCTAACCGGGGTGAGGTGAAACCTCATTGTGCTTTTGATTTGCATTTCCCTGATTGCTAGTGACCTTGAACATTTTTTCATGTGCCTGTTGGCCATTTGGATTTCCTCTTTTGAAAAATGTCTATTGAAGTCCTTGGCCCATCTCTTAAGTGGGTTGTTGGTTTTGTTTTTGTGGAGTTTCTTGATCTCTTTGTAGATTCTGGTTATTAACCCTTTATCTGTTGCATAGTTTGCAAATATTTTTTCCCATTCTGTCGGTTGTCTCTTCACTCTCCTGACTGTTTCTTTTGCAGTACAGAAACTTCTCAATTTGATGCAATCCCAATAGTTGATTTTGGCTTTGACTGTCTGTGCCTCCCGGGTCTTTTCCAGAAATTCTTTGCCTGTGCCAATATCTTGAAGGGTTTCTCCAATGTTCTCTAATAACTTAATGGTGTCAGGACGTAGATTTAGGTCTTTAAGTAAATAAATCTTAAAAGAAAATAAAACACACATCAAAGTCCAAAAAAGAAAGAGCCTCACATTCATGGGAGGCCTAATGTAAACATTTTTAAAGATTTATTTTTATTTATGTAAAATGTAGAGTTATGGAGACAGAGGAAGAGACAGAGAGAGAAAGAACTGTTTCATCTGTGAGTTCACTCCCCCAAGTGGCAGCAGTAGCCAGGGCTGGACCAGGCTGAAGCCAGGAGCCCGAAACTCCATCTGGGTCTCCCATGTAGGTAGCATGGAACCAAGTACTTGAGCCATCTTCTGTTGCCTTCCCAAACACATTATCAGGGAGATGGATCAGAAGCAGAGCAATTGGGATTCAAGCTAGAACTCTGCTATGGGATCCCAGCATCACAAATGAAGGCTTAACCCTCTGTGCCAAAACAGCAACCCCCAAGTGGACATCTTACCGTACTCCAGTTATGGTTCTGCATCACAGTCAAGTGCAGTATGTGTTAACTTGTGTCTATAACCAACTTACATTTCCTAGAGAGCTGAAGATTTGCCGCACGAGCCTACATACAAATCAGCAATACATGTACAACAGGTCCCATTTTTTCCTATCAGAATACTAATTTTAAAAAAGTGATTTGGTGCCAGCCTGAATATATAAACTCTGAGGAATTCACATGAACTAGTCATATTTCTATTCATAATATTTAATGTGGTCATTAAGTTATACAAACATATCTAAAATAGCCTGTATATAACATTATATTAATGAAGAAATATTGTGTTTCTCAATCTCATGTACAAGAGGGCTTCACAAAGTTCATGAGAAATATGTATTGTGAAAAATCGACATGGATTTCAAACAATTTCTGAACTGAAATAAACCTATCTTTTAATTCCATGTTTTCACAAATTTATTGAAGTGCCTATGTATATGGCCATAACTTATAAAAATCTTCATGTGCGTCTTCAACATCTTTATCACTATAGAGTCACATTTTGAGTTAGCTAATCTTTTTTTTTTTACTTTGGTTTAGGGTATATGGCTAAATTCTTGAATTTTATTCACACTGCAAATGTAATCCAAGCAACAAAGGTTCATTTTCACAAACATGTAAGCATTTTGCTTTTATTTGTCTTCTGGTGTATATTTGTAATCTTTAAAGTATAACCACTTAATTTCACTGTTTCATGAAGCCATCTAAAGCTCATTCACACTTCAATTGAGGAAGGATAGCCAAGAGAAGGAGGAGAGGGAGCCAGGGAGTCTGGGCTGGATTCCTTTGCTTCCTTCTAATTATATCAGGTTACCTCTGTCCTAAGACCAGCACTGCTAAAAATTGTTTCAGCCTGTTTTTCCTCCAACATCGAGCTAACAAGCAAAGAAATAAGCTGCAAAAGTGGCACATCATCTGAGCCATTCCATAAGGACTTCAGTATGAAAAAGCTCTGTCTTTTCCCAGAATTAGTTGAGGAATGGGTAAGTCTTTACCTTATATTTGATCATAAAGAGGAATAATTCTAGGAACAGTTGCTCAATCTAATCGTTAAGATGTCCAAGTCCCAGAACCAGTATTGTGGCAAATGAGTCATGCTACCACCTGTAATGCCAGCATCCCATATGGGCTCTGGTTCCAGTCCCTACTATTCCGCTTGTGATTTGCCTCCCTGCTAATGTGGGAAAGCAATAGAAGGTAGCCCAAGGTCTTGGGCCCCTGAAACCCACATAGGAGACCTGGAAGAAGCTCCTGGCTCCATTCAAAAAGCAGAGTTAGAGAGTTAGAGAGTTAGAGAGTTAGAGAGTTAGAGAGTGAGAAGAGGAGAGGGGAGGGGAGGGGAGGGGAGGGGAGGGGAGGGGAGGAGAGGAGAGGAGAGGAGAGGAGAGGAGAGGAGAGGAGAGGAGAGGAGAGGAGAGGAGAGGAGAGGAGAGAATCTTTAATCCACTTGCTCACTCTCCCAATGGGAGCAATGGCTGGAGCTGGGACAGGCTGAAGCCAGGAGCCAGTAGCTTCTTTTGGGGCTCCTACATGGGTGAAGGTGCCCAAGTACTTGGGCCATCATCCACTGCTTTCCCAGGAATATTTGCAGGGAGCTGGATTGGAAGAGGAACAGCCGGGACTTGAACCAGTACCCATTTGGGATGCAGACACTGCAGGTGCCGGCTTAACCTGCCATGCCACAGCACTGGCTGTCTCCATAAATAAACCTAAAAAAAAAAAGATGTCCACATCTCACATAAGTGCCTGTGTTTAATACCTGGCTCTGCTCCTGACTCCAGCTTCCTAAAAATGCAGACCCTGGGATTGGTTTAAATGATTGGGTTCCTGTACCCATGTTGTTACAGGACAATGAAGGCAATCTGTGCTTGTCTCACGTAGAATTTTCATGTGGACAGAGACAGTAAGCAAAGTGAGATTTATTTAAGGGAGAAACCTGTGGCAGCAGATAGGACGGTGTCTCCAAGAATGGAATCATCTAAGAAACTTGCCAGTGCTAGGTCCTTTATACAGGAAGTGACTATCTTAGATTTAGCCAAGCAAGGGAGTCAGAGTAACAGCTAACAACCAATCAGAGGGCTAGGATAACAACCAAGAGGGCTGGGATAACAACTAATCAGAGCAAGGACAAAACCTATCAGAGGGGTGAAGATTGTTAACCTGCCTAGCCTGCTCATGATACACACACACACACACACACACACACACGAAGCCTCTGGAAGGAGGCATGCACCTTGTGCACTATTAAATTAAGAGTTTCCTTCCAACAGGACCTGATGTAACTACCTATTAGCCCATTGAACTCCTCACAACATGAGAGATCTGGATTGAGTTCCTGGGTTGTAGGAATTTAGAAAGCGAACCAGTGGATAGTAGTACTTTATCTCTTTCTTTCTCTCTCCCACTCTCATTCTCTCTCAAATAATTTTTCTTAAAAAAAAAAAGATTAATGCTTGGTCTGGCACTGTGGTGCAGCGGGTTAATGCCCTGGCCTGAAGTGCTGGCATCCCATATGGGCGCCGGTTTGAGACCCGGCTGCTCCACTTCTGATCCCGCTCTCTGCTATAGCCTGGGAAAGCAGTAGAAGATGGCCCAGGACCTTGGGCTCCTGCACCCACATGGGAGACCCAGAGGAGGCTCCTGGCTCCTGGCTTTGGATCAGCATGATTCCAGCCATTGTGGCCAATTGGGGAGTGAACCATCGGATGGAGGACCTCTCTCTCTCTCTCTCTCTGCCTCTCCTCTCTCTCTCTCTGTGTAACTCTTTCAAATAAATAAATAAATCTTTAAAAAAAAAAGATTAATGCTTTCTAAACAGTATGTTCCTCTGGTGTATATCATACAAATATATCACAATGTATTACAATGTTTGAATATTTAAAGCAATACATATGTAAATTCTATAAATTCTATATTTTTATTTTTTAATTTTCTATAAACTGAAAGGCCTTCAAAATGTAAATGAAAATTGCCTACATCAGTCCTTTTCCCATATTCCTTCTTATCTTGCCTCTCTGCTTTATTATTCACCTCCATGAAATTAATCCAAGGAATAGTTTTTAAGCCTCTGCGTCATCAGATCCTATGAGTTCACGAACATCAAAGGACAACTGGCCTCATTGTACAAGTCAATGGCAGGGAATGCAAATTCATTTCATAATACCTGTTTTTTTCATCAAGCTTACTTTGCTGTGGTGGAGAATTGAGTTTTTTCTCTTACTCTCTGAATTGAATGTAACTAAATTTCCTTCATTAGGCTCATTAGGCTCTGGGCTTGTCAACATGACCAAAAGGGGAAAGGCTGGCATGAACCAACAACTGAAGAGAAATTCATAAGCCTGGACTTGCCCAAGCTTCAGTTTCATGTGTAGAACGGTTTCAGAAATGTGCAACAGGAGAATCAGATGAGGAATTTAGATATTTTCTTTCAGATTGTGGGAAGCTACTGAATATTCTTTATCTGATAACTAATCCTGTGGTCTCCTCCAAGACTCATGGTGAAACTTAATTCTCAATGCAACAATAGTAAGAGGTGGGACGTTCAGGAGGTGAGTAGGAGGTCACAAGAGCTTCACCCTCCTGGATGGGATTAGTCCCTTATCAATGCGCCAAGAGCAAGTTTGGCCCTTGTGTGCCACCATGAGGCATAGCATTCAGTCTTCTGTGGGACACACCTCTGGGCACCATCCTGAAAGCAGAGACAGAGACTAGGCCTTTACCAGCCTTCACCAGCTGCTAGCACCTCGCTCTTGATGTTCAGTCTCCAGAACTGTGATATAATAAATGCTTTTTATTTTCTAGCCTATTATTGGATCATAGAAATCTGGTTGTTGTCTCTCCTTGGCCTAAAGCTTCCATACTCTTATTGTTTCTCTTTATACCATGTGTCTTTGATGCCCTCATTCGTCTCTAACAAAATAAAAGCTATCTAGTTCCAGATGGTCATGAGGCAAGGCTTCTAGCCTATCCTGTCAGGTGATGTGACCAGCCCTCTAGACTACACAAACCAATCTTTTCCCAAGCCACCTCCACATACCATAAGATAGATAGCAGAACATGAATACCCACAAGCAGTTCTAAGCCCATGAATCAGCTCTAAAGAAAATACAGAAAATGGATATTCATCCATGTTGCCCCATAAGATTATGGGTTACTTCTCTCAAGGGGAGAATGTTGAGGTAGCTAGGTAGACATCAGCCTGTGAGTGTACAAGGTCAAAAAAATTGGAAAATTTTTGTGTGGGTAGATGAAAATAGAAATGTAGAGGCAAGCCTTGGAAGCAAGCCAGCATTTACGTATAATAAATCTTGCCATTGTTCAATAACCTGGTTAGGTGAGTCTCAGCCCTCTTCTGGGAGAAGCTTAGGGGAATCTCATCTGTCCTTTACCAAAGAGGCTTATATAAAATTCTGGGAGGAATTTCAGGAATTCCACACCCAGAAAGCCTTCTGCCCAGCAATATCCCAGAAAGGGTATAAGGAGAGGAGAAACTGAGGACTCAGACTGACAGCCATTAAAAACTCCAGTGTGAATGCAGCCTGAGCTCTCAGTTCTTCTCCAGGATCTATCAAGTGTACTCTCTTTTTCAATTTTTTAAATTAAATGTTATTCATATGAAGGGAACAGATTTCATGTATTTCATAGGTACAATTCTAAGACGATAACCATACTTCCCTCCTTCCCTCAATCCCCTTCCTTTCTTCCTTTTTAAAAAAATTTTGCAAAAACATAATTTCAATACATTCTAGAATCATTATTAATGTTCAGTCATAATATTAAACAAGTAAATGTAGAAAGACAACATTTCCACAGGAGTATAAACAAGGGCTAAAAACAACAATCAAATCACACAATGTCCATTTCATTTCTATGCATCTTTTTGTATTCTATATTAACTACCACATATCAGAGAAAAAATATGCTTCTTTTTGATGTTGGCTTGTTTCACTAAGAATAATGGTTTCTATTTTGTTGCAAAAGACAGGATTTCATTCTTTTTTATGGTTGAGTAGTCCATAGTGTGTGTGTGTGTATACATTTTCTTTATCCAGTCATCAGTCAACGGACTTTCTTATCTTATCTATTGTGAGTTGGACTGTGATAAACATAGCAGTACAATAAATATTTCATATGGTGATTTTATTTTATTTGGGTGAATTCCCAGGAGTGGAATGGCTGGGTCAAATGGTAGATCTATTTTCCAATTTCTGATCTATCTCCATACTGTCTTCCATAATGGTTGTATTGGCTTACATTTCTACCAACAGTGTACTAGGATACTTTTTCCCCCACATCCTCACCACCATTTATTATATTTTGATCTTTGGAGTACAGCCATTTTAACTGGATTAAGGTGAAATTTCACTGTGGTCTTTATTTGCATTTCCCTAATGGCTAGTGATCCTGAGTTTTGTTTTGTTTTGTTTTGTTTTTTCATTAAACTTGGCTAGTGTGGTTACTGCTAAGATAGATAGATAGATAGACAGACAGACAGACAGACAGACATATAGATAGATAAAATGTTTTTCTTTAAAAATTAGCCTTTCTTGGATATTTTGTGAAAATAGCAGGAGCTAGGGCAATTGACATTTAATTCTTTTAAAAAGGCTACCATCCATTTAGCAATTTGGCATGGTGATCATGGAATCAGAACACACTACACTCAAATAGGTCATTTATTAACTATAAGATCTTGGACATCTTCCACATAATATTATTATGTACTTCAAAGGATTTTTGAGTGGTTTTTAAAAAAACAATTAATATAAAATGCATAGAACTTGGCATATAGTAAGTCCTCAATAAATGGTGGCTGTCAAGTCACATTATGAGACCATGCTGGGAAAAATTACTGGGGTGGGTATGCATTATGGACTGGAGAGTGCTATAGTCTGCATATTGATGTTTTTCTAAAATTCATACATTGAAATCCTAACCTCCTAAGTGATGGTATTAGGAAATGGCCTTTGGGAGGTTACTAAGTCATGGGGTTGGAACCCTAATGGGTGGGATTAGTCCTTTTATAAAAGGGATCCCAGAGAGCTTGCTCACCATTCTACCATGGGAGGACATAGAAAAAAGGTGCCACCCATTAACCAGAAAGCAGACTCTCATGAAACACCAAATCAGTGGTATCTTGATCTTGGATTTCCAAGTCTCCAGAACTGTAAGAAATAGATTCTATTATTTATAAGCCACCCAGTTTATATTTCACTAGAGCAGTCTAAATAGTCTAACACAATTGCAAGAAGCTAGAGGCAGAGACCTGATTAAAATTGACATTAACACTGGGATAATGGCTTAGAATCCTACAAGATCTGGTGATGAGGGGGACAGAGAAGGTGGTAAAGATGACACAAAGAGTCAGTCCAGGTGCCTGTGTTGTGTAATGGGTTAAGCCACTGCCTGTAGTGCCTGTATCCCATATGGGTGATGATTAGAGTGCCAGCTACTCCACTTCCAATCCAGCTTCCTGCTAATGAACCTTAGAAAAACAGTGGAAGATGGCCCATCTCCTTGGGCCCCTGCACCCACACGGGAAACCCAGATGGGTCTGGCTTTTGCCTGGCTCAGTCCTGGCTATTGCAGCCATTTGGGGTGTGAATCAGCAGATGGAAGATTTCTTTCTCTCTCTTTCCCTCTCTTTCTCCAACTCTTTCAAATAAATAAAATAAATCTTTTAAAAAAAATCCAGTTAAGCAAGGGCACACTAGTGTCATTGAGAAGGAATGGCAGGAGAGGGAGAAGTAAAGGGTAAACTTGCTTTTAGACATGATGAGTTTAGAATGTTGGTGGTGTTGCCCAGGCAAAAGTCACTAGGAAGCTGAAAACATGAAAATATCAGGAGCTAAGTCACAGTGACAGAAGGAAACTTTGGAAAGGCTTCTATAAAACATGAACTAAGTAAGATGATAGAAGTAGATTTCTCCACAGGGCGGAGATATAAACCCACGTGGTGTGGGTGAGACAGATGTCTCTACACACTGTTTTAAGTTTTATTTGATTGTCTTCCCTAACCAAGAAGAAACTCCAGGAGAACAGAGACTTTGAACAGGGATGCTTGCTGTATGCCCAAAAGGAATCTTAAAACCTAGCCCTGTACTTGGCTTTGCTCAAATATTTTCTGGATGAACTGATTATCTCATGCAACTCAGAAGCTCTCATAACTCATTCTCAGGTCTTTGATGGCTATAACCTGGGAATATTTCAGAATATAAAGTTTTGGCCAGCGCCGCAGCTCACTAGGCTAATCCTCCACCTTGTGGCGCCGGCATACCGGGTTCTAGTCCTGGTTGGGGTGCCGGATTCTGTCCCGGTTGCCCCTCTTCCAGGCTAGCTCTCTGCTGTGGCCAGGGAGTGCAGTGGAGGATGGCCCAAGTACTTGGGCCCTGCACCCCATGGGAGACCAGAAGAAGTACCTGGTTCCTGCCATCACAATAAGCGTTGTGCGCCGGCCGCAGCGCGCCGGCCGTGGCAGCCATTGGAGGGTGAACCAACGGAAAAGAAAGACCTTTCTCTCTCTCTCTCTCACTGTCCACTCTGCCTATCAAAAAAAAAAAAATATATATATATATATGAAGTTTTTAGCAGAATTTTAGAATAACATAACTGTCTCAGATGGAGAAGAGTTGAGAGTTGCTTGTGATATCCAAGAGAAAAAGGATTTCAAAGTAGAAGGGGTGGATGGTCAAGCTACAAAAAGGTCAAGAAATCTAATGAGGCCGGCGCCGCGGCTTACTAGGGTAATCCTCCACCTTGCGGTACCAGCACACCGGGTTCTAGTCCCGGTCGGGGCACCGGATTCTGTCCCGGTTGCCCCTCTTCCAGGCCAGCTCTCTGCTGTGGCCAGGGAGTGCAGTGGAGGATGGCCCAAGTCCTTGGGCCCTGCACCCCATGGGAGACCAGGATAAGTACCTGGCTCCTGCCATCGGATCAGCGCGGTGCACTGGCCACAGTGCGCCAGCTGTGGCGCGCCAGCCGCGGCGGCCATTGGAGGGTGAACCAACGGCAAAGGAAGACCTTTCTCTCTGTCTCTCTCTCTCACTGTCCACTCTGCCTATCAAAAAAAATAAAAAAAAAAAGAAAAGAAAAAAAGAAATCTAATGAACAAAAACACAGCCACTCACTGCATGTGATTCCAGCTTGAAGGAAAAGCTCAATTGGTCTGAATTACAAAGCAGGACTCTCTAGGGGGTCTCTACCAAGGAGGATCTAGTCAATGTTCCTTATAGAAGGGAGAGGAATACACAATTAGGAAGAGAGACCAAGTTGGCTCAGACCACATCTGTTCTGCAGCCCCACCCTGCCAGGTAGGGACTCTCCATGTACACCCCTTGCCAGCTCTACTGGGTGCTTTCCTGTTTCACTTCTAGACTCCCATAGCCTGACTTCCATGTGCCAACCTATCTCTCAACACCATCCCACTGGAATGAATGCCATCTGCTGGGAATACTTTTAAAGTGCCTTCAATACTCATGTCTCATTACAAATGGCAAAAGGAACAGAGAAGGCAGGCAAGGAAACCCAAAGTATTCAGATAGCTGAAAACCAATGTCATTGAAAAGAGCCATGACCAGACATACTCAACAATCAGGTTTCCCAAGAGATTGCCCTCTGTAGGTTTCCAGACTTTGTTAAGAGGTTTCTACCACATCATGATAAGGGGACTAACTCCAGTTAGCCAAGGAAATAAACCTTACATAGATCAAAATGCATCACTTCTACCTGCCAAACATTCTAGTGTCCCTTTCCCAGCCAATATATAGCCACAGATATAGCACTACTTGGCAATCTGAGCTAAGCTGTAGCAAAGCATTCTAGGATGGTCTGACTTTACCCTTGAAAAACAACAACAGGGGCAGATGCTGTGGTGTAGTGGGTAAAGTGTCCACCTACAGCACTGGCATCCCAAATGGGCACCTGTTGGAGTCCTAGCTGATCCACTTCCAATCCAGCCCCATGCTAATGTGCCTGGGAAAGCAGTGGAAGATGGCCAAAGTACTTGAGGCCCTGTACCCACATTGGAGACTCAGAAGAAGCTCCTGGCTTCAATCTGACTTGGTCCTGGCTGTTGCAGCCATTTGGCAAGTGAACCAGCAGATAGAAGAGCTCTCTCTCTCTCCCTCTCTCTGTAAGTTGGCCTTTGAAATAAAAAAAAAATTAAAGAAAACAAAGAAAAACAACAACAAAAAATTCTTCAACTACTATCTTTGATTCCCCTCCCCCAAAAACAAGGATGAAATCAGCTCCTATCTATCATCAAAATCTATCCCATAGTGGGAGGGAGCTAGGGAAGGGAGGGAGGGAGGGAATATCATTATGTTATTAGAATTGTATCTACAAATCATATTGAATCTGTTAAAAACTAATTAAAATCAAAATTAAAAAATGTTTTTCAATAAAAATAAATCTATCCCACAAGGTGTGGACCAGAACTCACATGATTGGCTGACACGTGGCACAAGTGACTGAAAAAAAACAGGGATTTACAAAAACCAACTCTAGCAGAAAGCCACAGCTTGAGGAAATTGTGTGCACACCTCCCTCCCAATCTCTGCCATGGAAGAGAAAATAATGCATCACAGTGTCCAATGCAACATTTTATCTTGGCAGAAGCAGTACTTTGACAACTGATGGCCAATCTTGTTTGAAAGAGAGATGAGAAAGTAGGTGAACCCTAAAGAAGATTGTTATGCCCAGGCAAGGTCTGATGATGAGAGGAGAGGACCTGATTGCCACCCAGTTTGATGACCATGGTAACCTCAGAGTACACTCTGGGATCACTGGCACTGGGAAGGTGCCAATGTCTGGATGTGCCACCAAGCTTAAGGTATCCTGTTAAGTCCATAAGCAACTCAAAAGCAGGGGTCTTACCTTTCTTATCCATGGCTAGGTTCCATGCAGCTAAGATAATGCCTAGTATACAGCACATATTCAAAAGTGGTTGAATAAAGAAATAGATGCTTCAAGTTTGGCTTCTGTTTGG
The DNA here is from genome assembly GCF_051225735.1 of Oryctolagus cuniculus. NCBI lineage: Eukaryota > Metazoa > Chordata > Mammalia > Lagomorpha > Leporidae > Oryctolagus > Oryctolagus cuniculus. The sequence goes on along the minus strand of NC_142867.1, from coordinate 218,619,614 downwards.
AATTGGTAATGAATTTTAACAAAGGACACCTGGCATATCATCGATCCACAGCAGTGACAAAGCTTCTGGAGGAAACAGATGTTCAGGGCGGTCCTTAGAGTTCCAATGATGTCCCTTCTCACCAACATTTCAGAAAGAGCTCCGATTTGGTACCAGATAGATCTGGCCTCAAAACATGGTCCTCTCACATTCTCTCAGGGTAAATTTGGGCAAATATTCACTTTCCCTGATGTTTGCATTTCCATTGGTAAAATAAGAATAGTAATAGTTTCCTCGCATTGCTTTTGTGAGAATTAAAATCCAAGGTAAGGTATGCAAAATGCCTAATACAGTAGGTAGCCCATAGCAGTGTGAAATATTGTATACTATTACTACCAAGGGGGAAGAGAATGACCTCCTAAAATCTGCTATTTTCACATCTTTCCATTCCTCTCTAGACACCTTTCCACCCAAAGTTCATAGTGGCAGGTAGTAGAATGAAGCTGAGCGTTCAGCATTCAACAGTCCCAAAAATCACAAATTTTTTATGTATCTTAGCCAATGTTGTGCTGGTAACATATTTAACAACTGGTGGGGCAGGCATTGGCTCAATGTTTAAGACATCATATTGGGGCCGGCGCTGTGGCGTAGCAGGTAAAGCCACTGCCTGCAGTGCCTGCATCCCATATGGGTGCTGGTTCAAGTCCTGGCTGCTCTACTTCTGATTCAGCCAGCTCTCTGTTATGGCTTGGGAAAGCAGTAGAAGATGGCACAAGTCTTTGGGCCCCTGCACCCACGTGGGAGACCCAGAAGAAACTCCTGGCTCCAGATCAGCGCAGCTCTGGCCATTGTGGCCAACTGGGGAGTGAACCAGTGGATGGAAGACCCCCCCCCCCTCTGCCTTTCCTTCTGTGTAACTCTGACTTTAAAAAAAAAAAGAAAAAAAGAATTTCATGGATAAAAAGAAAGTCAAGATAAGCTTGTTAAAAAAAAAGACGTCACGTCTTGCCATGGGACTCCAAATTCCATTAAGCTGGGTGGTACTAATGCCATCTTACTAGTTAAAGTGACCATTTTAAGTGTGTAATTGATCATATAGATAGAAATAAGTGTCAAAGGAATCACATAAATAAGACCAAGTGTCTGCTAATAACAATAGATAAAATTAAAAAGGAGAGAATGATCCAGGGGCCAGCACTGTAGCATAGCAGGTAAAGCTGCTGCCTGAGGTGTTGGCATCCCACATGGGTGAGTTCGAGACCCGGCTGCTCCACTTCCAGTCCAGCTCTCTGCTATGGCCTGGGAAAGCAGTGGAAGATGGCCCAAGTCCTTGGGACCCTGCACCCATGTGGAAGACCTGGAAGAAGCTCCTGGCTCCTGGCTCCTGGCTCCTGGCTTCGGATCGGTGCAGCTCCGGCCATTGTGGCCATCTGAGGAGAGAACCAGCGGATGGAAGACCTCTCTCTCTGCCCCTGCTCTCTTTGTGTAACTGTGACTTACAAGTAAAATAAATAAACCTTTAAAAAAAGAGAGAGAATGATCCAACATGGGAAGCAGGCCACACAGCAGACTCATAGAATGACAAACGCCCTAAACAGCACTCTGATCTCAGAATCAGCCCTTAAGGCATTCGGATCTGGCTAAAAAGCCCATGAGAGCATTTCAGGCATGGAAAGCCAAGATATCGTGGCAAAAAAAATGACCTACATGAAGGACCTCTGTGAAAGAAACTCCCAGGGGGAAAGAATGGGCCATCAAAGAAGGAGGTACTTTTCTCTGAAGGGAGGAGAGAACTTCCACTTTGCTTATGGCCCTGCGTAAATACAGACAGAGTTAGTGGACTCAAAAGGCTTCCATAGCCTTGGCAGCTCATGAGCCTTGGGTGATCACTGACAATCACAAATAAGAGTGTCAATTATAAAATCAACAACAGGAGTCACTGCGCATTTACTCCCCATGTAGGACCTCTGTCCTTAATGAGTTGTACTATGAGAATTAATGGTAAAACTTGTCTTCAAACAGTACTTTACACTTTGTATGTGTGGGTACAAACTGTTGAAGCATTTACTTATTATAGTTGATCTTCTGTATATAAAGATAATTTAAAATGATTCTTAATGAAGAATGGGATGGGAGAGGGAGTAGGAGGTGGGACAGGAGTGGGGGAGGGGTGAGTATGGGGGGAACAACCACTATATTCCTAAGGCTGTACCTATGAAATTTGTATTTATCAAATGAAAGCTTTCTTTACAAAAGACATCCATGTCCCATTTGTCCCATTTAGAAGTGTCTGAGTTCAATATCCATCTCCAGGTCCTGACTCCAGCTTTCTACTAATGCAGACCCTGTGACACAGTGATGTCACAACAGTGGTGACAGCTCAAGTAATTGTGTTCATCTGCCATCCACATGGGAGACACAGATTGAGTTCCCAGCTTCAGTCCTGTCTAGTCCCAACTGTTACAGGCATTGAGGAAGTGAATCAGTTAATGGAAACTGTGTGTTTGTGTGTGTGTGTGTGTGAAATTAATAGTTCCCTGAGGATGAAAGAGGAACTTGGTTTGTATTTTTTTTTATAATTTCCATGGTATAAGTGTTCCCATGGCCACTTTCAAGTGTCACTGCAATGTCAATGAGTATAGAATTGAGCATAGATGAATGATATCACTCTATTATCCAGTATTTTCACCATTCAAATGCAATACATGCCAACAGCCACAGAGAATAGTAATTGTAGTAACAGAAAACAATTAAGATTTTATGAGTTTTGAGTATCTCTTACCTTAGGCATCAGTATAATTCATTTAACTTATTATAAGCTTATATAGATATATACTTCAAGAATAGCTGTTTTTAACAAGCAGTTCACATAATTTCCAAAAATTGAACAAATGAGCCAGTGTGAGCTGGCTCCTGCTCATTAACCTACTTGTGCTCACAGAAGCAATGTCACTGAAAGGAGTATGGGCATATGTGGTGAATTTGGACATTAAGAAGAGTCCAGTAACCTAAAATGACACTTCCCCAGAATTCGAGACAAATTTCAAGGAGATAAATCCTCTTTTGACATTTCATTAAAATGCCTCCAGGATAGAGAAGCTATTCTTGGTGCTGTCCTTAACTGAGGAGATCGTTTGGTTCCCTATGTTTGGGGAAATCCAGTGCAAGTCAGCACACTGAAACAGCAGGGGCTTAATCTAAAGTCAGGGTGATGGAGTCATGGGTATGGAAAAGGGAATAAGCCATCATCTTGCATCCACCCCAATGTGGCTATATGGCTTTAGGTGAGTTACTTCATCTCTTCAGCTTTATTTCAGCCTTATTTTCATCATCTGCATAATAGGGACAGCACCTGCCTGCAATTGTGGTTCTGAGGTTGTTGAGATTACGTATTTCACCTGGCTTACTGAATGACAACGCATCATGAAAACGTAAGGTATTACTTCTATATGGGGAATGAGACCGAAACCTGGAGTAAGAAAGAGTTGGGTGGGAAGGGAGTAGGAGGAAGGAAGTCAATTTAGATAAAGGACAACGGAAGAAACCAGAAGAGGAGGTTTGAAGTGGGAGGAAGATAAAGGAAGTCAGGGTTAGAGAGGGCATTAGATAGTCCACTGCTTTTGTAGTCATGGCCTCAGTGTTTTTCCAACTCTGCAGTCACACTCACTGCAGCAGGTTCTTCCTTTTTTCTTAACAGTTCCCATGTGGACATTTGTGTTCACAGTCATGTAATAGTGACCATGAGTTTATCCCGTGTCAATGCTGTCATCATCCCTGCCACTAAGAATGGATTCCACCTTTCTCTGCCTTTACCCTATACTCTTTGTGACACATATAGACTTCTCGTGAATGAAGCCATCTCTACTGTTGTTGTTAGAATTATCAGGTTGCCAGTGTTCTATTTTAGCCAAAAACCAATTCTTTTTAGCTCAACCATGTTTCTGTCTCTGTTTGACATGCAGCTTGAAATACTGTTGGGCCTCAAATGAGGAAAAAATGAAAATCAATTTCAATCAAGGCAGTGGCTTGCTTTTGTAATACCTTCATTCATCAAATATACTCGTGCAAAGATTCTTAAGACAATCTCTTTCAAAACATTCCTTTCTCCAGCCATGGTTGCGTAGAAACGGGACAGACAGGTTGCTCTTCAGTGTTTAAATTTGCCCACAATGCACAGGCTATCCAGAAGGAGAATGTCTTCATATTACAGACAAGGTTCAGGCAGTGTCAGGGAAACTGCTTAGCAAGCATATTGTTGAGGTGTTGAGAGCACCCAACAAGTTGGCTTCTATCTTAGACATTTTATACCATTACACAAAATATGTGACCCCGGGCAATCTATAAGGAACATAAATTCATTTTTCAGTCTATAGGCTTGGAAATCCAAGGCCAAGACACCACCAGGTTCATTTGTCTGATGAGGCTGCTCTCTGCTTCCAAGATGGTACCTTGTTGCCACATCCTGGCAGAAGGCAGAAAGAGGGGTTGAAAGCTTTGAGAGCCTCTTTAAGACCTTTATCCCATTCACAAGGGAGAAGTCCTCATGGCCAACAACTTTAAAGGCCACACCTCTCAATACTATCACATTGGACATCAAGTTTCAATACTTGAATATTGGAAGGGACACCAACATTCAAGCCATAGAAGTTTCCAAACCTCTTGTAACTCTTGAAAGTATTTTGCCAGCATTCAAATATGCCTAGTCTCAGAAATCATCCTTCAAGTTCCAACATGAATTTCTTTACCCTTTATCAGGTATGTTACAAAGATTGGAACACTCCCACTGCCCCTACAACACCAACACCAACACCACCAAATATACAGTCACTAAAATTACAGGGAGCCTACAAAATAGAATTCCTTGTGAGGCATTCATTTTCCAGGGTATCCCATATTCCAGAGCATACTCCAGTTTACTCTTGGGGGCCCTCACAGAAACTTCAGTTCAGAGATTTTAAAATGTATTGATAGGGAATTTGAGGCTGAGATGATCACATCTCTTTTTTTTTTTTTTATCTATCTGCCCATTACATCTCCTTGATCCTTGGTTTTATCATCTCTCATCTGGACAAGGGCAACTACCTTCCCCTAGTGGCCCTGCCTCCAGCCTCTCTCCTCCAATTCATCCTCCACAGTACAGCCAGAATTATTATCTTGACAGGCAAATGTGATCACGTTCCTGCCATACCTGCAGTCTTTCCATGATGATCACTGCCCCCAGGTACAAAAGTCCTATTGAGCGTGAGTCTTTATGCTCTTAGTCTTCCTTTCCCCCTCAATCTCTTCTCCATTCAACTTATGCTCTGGATATGCCAAAACACAATACCCTACCTCACAACACCATGCTACTCCTGCCTCCAAGATTGTATAAGCAATTCCTCCCTTGGTTAACAGTATCACTTGATCCACACCATCCCTCCTTCTCTATCTAGTTAGGGTCCCTTCATCCCTTAAATCCATCTCAAATAGCATCTTCTTTTTAATTATATCTTTAATTATATCTTTTTAATTATATCCAATTCCTTCTCCCTCTTGAGTTCCCACAGAATTTTATACACCCCCATATCTGAGCAGTCATCATTCCACATCTTTAATTTTCCTGTCCACTTCTCCCAGAGCTGTGAAGACAAGTACTACAGTATACTCTATCCTCCAGAAAGCATAAATCAGTGTCTGGTTCTTATAGAAATGACTTATCCAAGCTCATACAACTATACAAGGTCAAGTATGAACTAGTTTGATAAATTCATTATTTATAAATACTTTCTCACAATCCCCTGGCCCCAATATTTTTCACCTTTCTACCCTCTCATGAACACAAATACATTCTGAAAATCTTAGCTTTCTACTTTAAGCCTTAATGATATGCTCATCCAAAGTCATACAACTACTAACCTCTGTGCCATTTCTCCACCACAACAGTGCCTGGATGCCACTCAGATTGTTACCTATAAGTCACAGTAAAGGCTAATTTTCAAAGCAGCCATGAACACAGAGAATAAAATCAGGAATCAAAAGAGAAGTTGGCTCCAGCTACTGTTTTGGGCCACACAATGCATCTTGATGCTTTATACAATAAGATGCTGATTCCCAGGAGAATGCTGCCAAGGAAGACATATCTAGCTGGCTTAGCACAACGTTTTTATAGCTAGGTGGAGGGACTCTAACTTTAGAGCTGCACATGACTAAAAGTCAAGTCAAGTAAAAATAGGTCCCATCTCTTCCCAAACCACAAAGCATGATTTAGGGATGAATGGAGCCTCATCCCAAACAGAATCCAAACATGACTGATTACTAGGCTTAATCTCCTTGAACACTTTAGCTCCTCCAATCCTCTGGTCAATTCAGTTCCTGTCAAACACTGAGAAGCAAGAGAAGAGGCTAGAATCAGCTCCAACTGGCTGTGCCAAGTAAGCCTTGTTGACCACATACTATGTGGTTCCAGATTATAGAGTCTTATAAACCAGGTAGCCTAAATACTGGCTGCTGAGTCCCTCTGTGAACCTAGACATTCTTTCCTCTTCTCTGGCTTCAGTTTCTCTTTATGAGACTAAGTGGATATCAGTCAAGTGATATCTATGCATTTTCTTTGGCAAGGCTTTTTTCAGTTTATTGCATGAAGAGGTCACACTAATCTAAGCTAAAAGTGGACCCGAAATGATTACATTATACAAGCTGTGAGTTTTTTAAATTCATGACAAGGGAGAGAAGGGCAAGTCTACTCACTGCAAGGAAATCCTCACTTAAGCTTCACTTAAGCTTCAATGAGCCACAAGCACTTAAAACCCGTGGATCTTCAGAGGATGGTCCTTAGCCAGTCCAATCTCTACCAGGAACTGGCATATGTGCTTGCTCCAGTCACCTGTAGCTGAATGACATCTCCCTAGGCTGGAGGCTCAGTCACAGTACCATTACAGGCAAATTTCTTCTTAAATGCCTTCACTAGTTTCTTTTTATTGTATTCATCAGCAATACCTTGGACCTAGTAAGGATCTTCCTGCCATTTCCCTGTTGAATTCTTACATGGATATAATCCGCAGTATCAGCAGGAGGCAGGTCATCACCCTTACGTGCATCAGCAAAGGGGTCAAAAGAGTGGAGGTTCTGGATAGTGGACAAAACCTGCGGAAGGCAGAGGTGGGAGAAGGCAGGCAGGGGAGGGGATGGAGCATCAGGAAATGAGGGGGATCGGGATGGGGGGAGGCTGCTGACTCCCCCTCGATAGCAGCTCTGTGACTGGGGACATTATGCATTCTAATAAGTTCAATATCACTGAAGTCCATATTCATAAATCCAGTAGGTTTTTATGGAACACTGGTTGCCACCTGTCACTACATGAAGTGATGAGGACACAGCCATGGCTGAGACAGACACACTCTCCGCCCTCACAATCTGCTTCTTACACATTTCTATTTGGAACAGAATAGAGTCCTCCTGTCTCCCAAAGGTTGTTCACTCATCCATGAATGTGACAACTACTTATTAATCATGTCCATACGAGGTATTCTGGAAATTCAGTCTTTTATGTTATGAGCCCTCTCTTCTCAAAGTCACAAGAGAACATATGCACACACTCAGGTAATCACTACCATGGTAAAAAGCATTAATTGGCTCAAAGAAATATAGCACAAAGGCCACAAGAGATCAAGCCAGAGAAGAGCAATGCACGATTTCATGATTTGCTGAACACCTGCTTGATCAAGCCCATGGGTACAAAGTGCTTTTGTGCACATGACCTCCTTAACTTGACCTCCAGTTCACCAAAAAGTGAAAATCCCCATCTAGGTCTCCCTCAGTGGTGGCAGAGATTCAAGTACTTGAGCCACCATCTGCTGCTTTCCAGGGTTTGTATCAGCAGGAAACTGGAATCAGGAGCAGAGCCAGGACTTGAACTCAGGCATTATGATATGAGATGAGGCATCATAAGCAGCATCTTAACCATTGTGCCAAATGCCTACCCCTTGTGATATTTCCCTTTACTATTTTTTTACAGTTCCTTGGTTTTTCACCAGGAATTACCAAGCATGCTTGATTTGGGGTACTATGTCAGGTACTGAAAGCTAGGGAGATAGAAAATTGGCCAACAGCATCACCACCTTGGTGTGAAAAATGTGGTGTTGGGGTCAGTGCTGTGGTATAGTAGATTTAGCCTGCACCTGCCACACCAGCAGCCCAGATGGGCGCCTGTTCAAGTCCTGACTGCTCCATGTCTGATCCAGCTCCCTACTAATGGCCTGGGAAAACAGTAGAAGGTGGCCCAAGTGCTGACCCTGCACCCACATGGAAGATGGGAAGAAGCTCCTGACTCCTGGCTTCAGAATGGCCCAGCTCCAGCCATTGCAACCACTGGGGAGTGAACCAGCAGATGAAAGATCTCTCTCTCTCTCTCTCTCTCTCTCTCTAATTTTAACTCTGCTTCTCACATAAATAAAATTATCTTTAAAAAAAAAAAAAAAAAGAAAAAGAAAAGAAAAGGGGCCGGCGCCGCGGCTCAATAGGCTAATCCTCCACCTGCGGCGCCAGCACTCTGGGTTCTAGTCCCGGTTGGGGTGCTGGATTCTGTCCTGGTTGCTCCTCTTCCAGTCCAGCTCTCTGCTGAGGCCCGGGAGGGCAGTGGAGGATGGCCCAAGTGCTTGGGCCCTGCACCCACATGGGAGGCCAGGAGGAAGCACCTGGCTCCTGGCTTTGGATCAGCGTGGTGCGCCAGCCACAGCGCGCCAGCCACAGCGGCCTTTGGGGGAAAGACCTTTCTCTCTGTCTCTCTCTCTCTCTGTCACTGTCCACTCTGTCTGTCAAAAACAAAAAAAAGGAAAATGTGACAATGACCCTGCCCAACTTCCCCACACTGACAGGCACAGCTCTGAAGACGTGTTTGCACTGGGCTGACCAGATGGGATCAGGTTGGCAAACACCAAGCACAAAGGCAGGGGTCTGGCTGGTTGAAGGACTCAGGTCCAGAAAGTTATAAGTCCCAGAGGACTGGAGGAGGAAAGGGTAAGATGGGAAATAAGATTGGCCAGGAGCTTTAGGGTAGATCATGAACAGCTTTAATTAGATCTCACTGTGGCTTGGCTGAAGATTAGTCTGGAGTCCCTGAAGCCACATGGGGCAAGATGTGCGTCTAAATTACCAACTCAACAGGGAGAATTAAGAATTGACTCTGGCATCCTCAAGGCTCCAAAGAACGCAGATGGCCCTCCAGGCACCAGCCTCCCACACAGGAAGAGGTCTACCCAGCAAGATGAAAATTTTGGTTTATTGTAGTTTGTAAAGATGCAAAGGGGGATGACATAAAGCATCTGAGATTTTCTGAACTCACATGGAGTTTTGAGCACCTAGAGAGCTGAGCACAGCCTCGAGCCAGCCAGACATGAGTACAAATCTCGACTCTGCCATGTCCTCACTAGATCAACACCAGCAGCTTTTTTAATCTCTATGTGCCTCAATTTCTTCAGTGGGAAATTGAGAAAAATAATATTGACGTTGCTTAGTTTTTGAAAGTTTGCTTAGCAATTTGCCTACACTAAGTGGGTACTTAAGAAGTCATAACTGACATGAAGGGAACTTGAGCAAGCTATGCTAAGGAATGGAAGACTAAGCACCTATTAGACACTTAGTAGGTGCCAGGTGCTATGCAAGTATTACTATCCTAGCTGCATACTAAGAAACTGAAGTCCAGAGGAGTTATAACATAACATAACATAACATAACATAACATAACATAATCATTTGTTGAAAATCCCATTTATAACCTGGAACCACATTTCCTTGAGTTGGACTCCTGGTTCTGCCACTGCTGTTTCTGGCTTTAAGTAGCTTAAACTCTCTACAACTCAGTTTTCTGACCTATAAATTACCAAAACTTTTTCCAATACTGCAAGAATAAAATAATATAGGTAATGCAACTGGCCCACAATAACCTTTCAAAAATGGCATTCTCTTCATGAAAATTCACAGAGTTATGAAAGCTAAGAGTTGGAAGTTGAGCCTATGTCTAAAGCCCAGATTCTTTCCTCTGAATCACATGAAAAGAAAAACTCCAGTGAAGAACCTACATGATGGTAGATTAGAGGGCCTCCAGAAATGCGGGAATTTCCCAAAAGGATCTGATTGCTCTAAAAGTCTCTCGAAACTTAGCTTTGGGCCCATCGGTTTCATTTAATTGCATTAAAGCTCAATTAGAAGCCAAACATTTCACTCGGAAAGCAATCATTTATGACTAACGTTCTACAGTCCTACTTTTACATTAGATGACTATCACCAGTGGGCAGAAAGTATAAAACCAACGACCTGTCCATTTCGATGAAATTTAAAAAATAAAAAATAGGAAAAGTCTATAAAGCAGAGTTCCACCACGAGTTCAGCAGATGTGAGAGTGGGTTATCAGAGTGGAGTGAAATCAAGAAACACGAATCAGTAAAGGGTCTTAAGCTAACTCACTATGTGACCTCAGCAAAGTCTCTTCCCTTTTCTGAGGCTCAGTTCCCTCTACTAATCCACTGTTGCTAAGCAGTTTCCAAATCTGTCCATCAAAGCTACTGGGAAAAGAGGGCAGCTAACAAGCGATTGAATGAGACAGAGACCTCCTGGGGCAGCCTGAGAAGCCCAGGGCAGAGCAGAGGCAGGCTGTGGAGACACCATGCAGAGCAAGCAGGGACACGGGTCTCACCAACCAGCCACGTTTCCATGCTCTAGATTCCTCAACTCGAGGTCTGAGTTCACCCATTCCCCAGATCACCCCCTGGAACAAAAAGTAAACTCAAAATATACACAACATTCTGGACTTACATTATTCTATTATTTAAGATGAGAAGGATGCAATCCAGGAAGGGGGGGGGGGGGGAGGCATCAAGTTTTTTGCCCAAAGTCAAATTCAGAGATATCTTTTAAAAACTTCACTAAATGGCAGAGTTGGCAATGAACTTCAAACCTACCTCTTACCCAGTGCTTCTTAAGCTCTATCACGTAAGTGCTGAATTTCTCTGGGACAAAGTCTTCAGCAAGGACTGACGTGGCCCCCACAGATATCACCTAGCAATATCTGGAGGGATCTGAGGGTGTCACATTTGGAGTGCAGTGGGCACTTCTGGCATCCAGCAGGTGGAAGCCAGGGAGGCTGCCCAAACATCCTACATTGCCCAGAATAGCTCCCCCTAACAAAGAATTACCTGCCTAAATGTCAAGGTTGAGAAATCCCGCTTGAAAGCATACCTAAAGTTCATCTGGTTTTTCAGGTTACCTCACCAGAGAGACTTATTAATAAACATGGTAGCAGCCAAACTAAGAACAAATCATAGGTCATACACTTCCAGGTAATTTGACTCTCCTCACCCAACATTTAGACCACACAATAAGAACACAGCCTCCTTATCATTGGTAAAATTGGTTTCTTATCTCTGTTAATAGCGCAAAAATAAAACTACTTTGAGTCACATTTCTGTGGAATGGGATAATCTTTCTGTTGAACTCCTGGGGAGTTAAAGATGGGAAGAGGGAACCTTGAAGCAGTTTCAGGACTGGACTGGTCTTGGATTGCTCATTTGTCAGAGGCTACCATTCACTGTCTTGCTCTCCTCCCTCCTCTTCACAACTAAATCATGCAAAGCCAGCTATCATTCACTTGAGCAACAAACATCTATTGTAACGATGCCTATGCTGGGCACTAGGAACCATAGGAAAAGGCACTTTTGCTGCTCTCAAAACAAATTCTCAGCCTAGCAGGGAACACAGACAGCTCAGCTGGTTGCAATACAGAGCAGAAAATATGAGGTGAGGAGGATTTGAGGAGATGTTTGGCTCAGGTTTAGGGATCAGGAAGGCTCCAGGAGGGAAGTGGAGTTTAAGCTGAGGCTGAAAGGAGTTACCTAGGCCAAAGCCAAAGTGGCAGAGAAGTGTGCTAGGCCAAGCAAAAGCATATTCACACGGCTAAAGACACACGCAAGTGCCTTCAAGAGACTGTAAATCATCCTTGATGGCTGAAACTGAGAAAAGGAAGGAGAAAGTGGCCACTGACGAGGATGAAGAGAAAATGGAACCAGAAGGACAAGAGCTTTGTGTGCCAATTAAAGAGCTGGACTTTATCCTGGGAACAAGGTCATGTTCACAGCTGAGAATGATCATTCCAGATGCACAGCTGGATGGATGGGGAGAGCAAGAGTGGAGCAGGCAGACTAGTTAGAAAGTCAGGTGAGGAGTGGGCATCTTGCCCAGTGGTCAGCCTGCTGGTTGAAATGACAACAGCCCATATCAGAGTGCCTGGGCTGGAGTCCTGGCTCTGCTCATGATTCCAGCTCCCCATTAAAGCACACCCTGGAAGGCAGCAGGGGATGACGCGAGTTGCTGTATCCTGACACTCATTGAGAGAACTGGATTGAGTTTCAGGCTCCAAGCTTCAGCCTGGCCCAGCTCTGATGTTTGGAGACATTTGGAAAGTAAACAAGCTCTCTCTCACTCTCTCTCGCTCTCTGTCTCTCTCATGCAGGCACTGTCTCTCTCATGCACATATACACTCTATCTCAAAATTTTTAAAAATAAAGATATTTTTAGAAAGCCTAACTTGGACCAGGGAAAGGGCAGTCAGGATGAGAGACACAGAGAAGTACACGAGACACTTAGCAAGTACAACAGACACTGCCCAGTTACTGCTAGGTTTTGGGAAGTGAGGGATTGGGAGACATCAACAATGACTCCCAGAGTCCTGGCTTGGTACCATTCAAGTGATCATGGGAAAAGGAGACCTACGGTGATTGTAGTTTGGTAGGAATGTGACCCTTCCAGTTCTGATTGTACTGAGAATAACCTTTCCAACAGATCACCGCCCAGCTGGCCTGGAGCCCAGAAGATAGACTGATACTCAAGAGAGGCTAAGAGCAGGAATGAGGTGATACACTCTGGCATGAGGTTTTCATCCACCCCAGGACACTGACACCACTCCCAGGGCCGCAGGGAAGGAATGAAAGCAATGTCCACAAGTATATTTTATTGTTGTCAAACACATAATTTAGCTAGAGAAAGACTTGCCGCATCAACTATACCTCTGCTTCATTCTATCCTCGAACAACCTGCATGACAGGCATCACCCCCAACTAACTAATGGCAGAAATGGAGTTCAGCATGGATAAGGAGATGAGCTCACCACCACGGAACTGAGATTTCAAATCAGGTCTCCCTGGCCCCAGATCCTTACTAGACCAACCGTATTGCCTTGCACCTCAAAAGTCTACCTTCTGTATTTTAAATTTTCCAAGTGGTGAAGCACACAGGCTCTGAAGTGGGGATCGTGAACTCATATAAATCCAGCTTTAACAATTATTAACAGTTCATTGCCCTCACTGGCAAAACAGAGGATAAAAATGCCCACTACACACGAGTGTTGGAAGGACTAAGGTTAGATCATAGAGCAGGCATTTGGCCCAGAGGTTGACACCACTTGAGATGCCTGTGTCCCATATTGGAATGCCTGGGTTCAAGAACTGGCTGCACTTGTGACTCCAACACCCTGCTAATGAAGACCCTGGGAAGCAGTAGGTGAAGGATCAAGTATTTGGATTCTTGCCATCAACAAAAAAAACATAAATCCAGTTCTTGGCTCCTAGCATCTGGGGCATCTGAGGAGTAAATCCTTGGATGGTTCTCTGCCTCTCAAATAAATAAATAAAAATTTAAAACCCAAAGAATAGGGTGTGGAAAAGTCTCAGCACCGTGGCTCGCATAAAAAAGTACTTGACTAAGTGCCTAGTGTTGTCTAGTTTAGGTACTCTTCAGTCATGACTCTCAATCAGGGTAATTTTGCCTCCCAGGGGTCACTGGGCAATGCCTGGAGACATCTTTGGCTGTCACAGCTTGGGGAAGGAGTGCTACTGGGATCTACTGAACAGAGACCAAGGATGCTGTTCTGCTCCCAGAGCAAGAGAATTCAGGAATTACCTGACCTAAAATGTTGTAATGTCAAGAGTGAGAATCTCTGGGGCCATAGCAGGTGTGGCGTAGCGGGTAAAGCCACTGCCTACGGTGCCAGTATCCCATATAGGCGCCAGTTCGAGTCCCAGCTGCTCCACTTCCAATCCAGCTCTCTGCTATGGCCTGGTAAAGCAGTAAAAGATGGCCCAAGTCTTTGGGCCCCTGCACCCACGTGGGAGACATGAAAGAGGCTCCTGGCTCCTGGCTTCGGATCGGCACAGATCTGGCTACTGTGGCCAGTTGGGGAGTGAACCAACAAATGGAAAACCTCTCTCTCTCCCCTCTCCCTCTGCCTCTCCTTCTCTCTCTGCGTAACTCTGACTTTCAAATAAAGTAATAAATAAATCTTTAAAAAAAATTAAAAAAAAAAGAGTGAGAATCTGCTTTCATCGAATACAAAACATCCAAATTGGGATGGGATCGAAATCAATTCAGTTGAAGATGATCTAATCTAACTGCCTCTTTTCACACAAGAGAAAATGGAAACTCGGAAAGGGAAAGGGAAAGGGGCGGGGGAGCAAGTGCATGGAAGGGAAAAGTACACCGAGGATTGAGATTTGGCCAACTTGGAGCTCAGCTAGGAAGATGTTTCTGGGCCTTCTTACCATCCTGCCACCCCATCCTGAGAGAGTGGCTGGGGCGATGGTTTCCGATCTCTTACGAAGGGAACAATGACCTTCAAGAGTGCTGGGTGAAGCCATCCTGGCTCAGTTCCTGTAGTAGCCACACCCTAACCCAGCCAGCCGGGTTTGAGTCAATTAAAGGTAGTGATCTGTAATTCACAGGAGACTCACAACATACCCAGTCCTTTATGAGCGTCATATGACACTCTGCACAGCACACGGCTCTATCCTGCTGTGGCCAAGGACATGGAGGTGTAGGGAGCCTCCATGGTTTGCCCAAGGTTATACACTGAGCAATGCATTGAAGCCAGCAGTGGGGTTCCAGGGCTCATACTCTGCCCCATCTCTCAGGACTTCACTGGCAAGACACTGGTCTGGGCCCCCAAACCCATGGTTTCCTCCACATTTATAGGAAGCAGCATCAACTTCTGACCCTACGGTTTGGGTGTTGCTAAAATCTCACTTGCCAAAGTTATCAGAAAACTCATTTTGCTGGCATAGACCATTTCCTTGGTACACAGGCAAGAACCATAGCCTGGGAAGTTTCTGGAGACCAGAGAGGGGTATAAATAGCCTGAAGTCACACAGCAAGTTTGTGGCTAGTCTCCTGACTTTTTTGCTTGTTTCGTATTAGGAAACACAAAAGCAAAAGTTAGAATCCCAGCTCTGAAGGCTGCCTCTCAGGAAGGGGCAGAGGGCTGACCTCAGGGCAGTTCCCTTATTAGACAAAGATATTTGCATGAAGTGATTCCCCAAAAAGGAGAAAGGGTTTTCTAGCCTTGTTCCTCTCTCTCTGCTCAAGCTGATGGGACTCTGGGTTACTAAAATAGCGACTTGGAAAGAGTAACTAAAACTGTGGAATGGAAAAAGGAAGGCTGTTTGAAGACCCCAAGCCCAAGCAGTTTCGATTCAGTAAATCTTCAAGCCCAGAATCAAAGCTCCACCTTCCTTTTGAAAGAAGGAAAGGGGTGCTGCCTGGGTCCCTGATTTCTCTTCCACAGAAGCCATGCACCACCAAGAACGCTCTTGGTGTTCTCACGTGGTTTACAGCTCATCTCATCCCAAAGGCATTTGAAACCACCAGACACAGACATGTGCAATACAACAGCAGGAAGGGAGGAGAAGCAACTGGAGCAATGGGGGAATGAGGGTCACAATAGCCAAGAAGAGACAGGCCACATCACTAAACAGCAAGGACCAATTGTTTCCATGAGATGCCTGGTAGCCAAAGCAATGGAGAGAATCAACCCATTTCCAGGATCATGATGTCCCTAAGAAAAAGGAAAAAAAAATCCATTGACCAGGAGAAAAACAGATTTTTCCTGACATGTGGTGAAAAATGGACCTTTATCATGTAAGACGCTTAGATTTGCAGACATTGTCTATGCAGACACTAGCATTAATTATCCTGACTCCTGTATGCTCATCCACACACACACACACACACACACACACACGATTTCCCCTGCACATATATTGTCTTGATAAATGAAGGAAGAAGCCTCCAACTCAGCTCCAGCCTGTATGAATTCCTGGTGAGTTCCTGACATCTTCCTATTAAGCTGGATGCTGCACCTTTTATTCCCTAGACCAGAGATTCCCCATCCATGGAAATGCTGGCATTTTAGACTGGGTTATCCTTTTGGAGGGTTAGGGGCTGCCCTGTGCATTATAGGATGCCTCCCAGGATCCATGGCCTCTGCATGCTCAATGTCAATATTACTGCCACCTTCAGCTGTGACTGCTAGAACTAAATGATGCTGGAGTCACAGCTGAGAATCACTACCACAGACCTGCGATCCGTGAGGATGTTTCCTATACCCTTGTCCCCAACAACCCCTCCTCCCCATTGCACATCCCACACAAACAAGGTACAACGGTGAACAGGGACGGGATAGCTACGATCAACACAGCTGCGTAAAGAAGGGGAAACACACAAAAGTCCCAGATTCAGAGCAGTCTGAAGTGCTGCTGGACAGAGGTCATGAAGGCTCCAGCTCAGGGTGCAGGCTGTGAAATCTTCTCCAGGAAGCTCACAACTCCTGGGTGCAGCCCTTGAGGGGGCTTCACTGGAGTGAGAAATGGAAATTTTTCCCTCCTTGGAGTTTGCATAGTTTTTTTTTTCTCTCTGACAGAGAAAGAGAAAGAGAAAGAGAGAGGTCTTCAATCTACTATTTTATTCTCCAAGTGCTCACACAGTGAAGGCTGGGCCAGGTTGAAGCTAGGAGCCAGGAACTCCATCTGCATCTCCCACATGGCTGGCAGGTGCCGAAGCACTTGAGTCATGATCTGCTGCCTCCCAAGGTGCATTAGCAGAAAGCTGGATTAGAAGCAGAGTAGCCAGGACTTGAACCGGCACTCCAATATGGGAGGCAGGCATCAGAAGCAGCAGATTTAACTAGCTACGCTATAATATCCTCCCTTCATAGTTTTCTTAATCCACCTTGTGTTCATGAAAGATTGGCATCCCAAGGTGGCTTTAAAGCTAAACAATTATTAAGCCCAGGCTCATGGCGTCTTTGGCACTACATTTCACTCAATAACTTAATAGACCCCTGATATGTTTTCCACAGGCAACTTTTTTTATTATAGCTCTAAAATCGCCTTTTCCTTTGCATTTTCATCTCCTAGATCCTCTCTATTTCGCGTTCTTACTCTTGCTCTCTTGCTCTTTCTTAGTCTTCTAGCAGCTACCTTGATGCTAGATGGAAAAGTCAATAAGGAGACCTCACTTTCAATCTGATCTTTATCCAGAGTCACTTTTCCAGATAGGAGATTGTACTGGGCGTTTGCCACTTAACTCCTTGTTAAATGCTATCTCTTATTGGATGTCTAGAAGTAGTCTCCCATGTCAATTCCAAAGGCCCTGCATTCCCTTATTCTTCTTAATTTCTGCTTGAAATTCATTGAATAATGTCTTGACCTTGTGTAATACTTGTAAAACCTTGTCAAATACAGCCATGCTACCCCCACTCTGTTTTCTACCTCCTTCCCTGGCATGACAAGTTCAAGGAGCAGGTCTGACTTCTAAATCACTTTACAAATACCTTACCACCACATAACCCAACCTCCATGTTTCTCAGCTCCAATTTCATTTCCCATCATCTGTCACCGATCTCTAAGCTAATATCATATATTTCATATTTTTATTATGAAGCACCTCACTACTGGTACCAATAGCTGCATGAGACTAACACTAGCTAGTCTAAAAATGACAAATTCTGAGAATTTCAGACAATTAGTATAGTAAAGGCTTACTTCTCACTCACTCACTCTTCAGGAAAGGTAGGTAGGCCATTTTTCCATCCTGGGGCTCCTTATGAGCCAATTGCTTCCAGATCCTAAGCACTAAAAGATGAGATGGTTTTAAAGCCTTTAAAGGAGAAAGACTGGGTAAAACTCAGGCAGAGGGGCTGGAGCTATGGCATACCATGTAAAGCTGCCGCCTTCAGTGCCGACATCCCAATGGGCACCCTTTCAAGCCCAGCTGCTCCACTTCTAATCTAGCTCCCGCTAATGCACCTGGGAAAGCAGTAGAAGACGGCCCAAGTGCTTGGGTCCCTGCCACCCATGTGGGAGACCAGGAAGAAGCTCCTAACTCCCCTGACTTTGGGCCAGCCCAGCCCATTGCAGCCATTTGGGAAATAAACCAGCAGATGGAATGTCTGTCTGTCTGTCTGTCTGTCTCTCTCTCTCTCTTTCCCCCTCCTTCCTTCCCTTCCTCCATCCCTTCTTCCCTCCCTCCCTCTCTTCCTCCCTGTAACTCTGCCTTTCAATTAATAAATAAAATCTTTTTTTTTTGACAGGCAGAGTTAGACAGTGAGAGAGAGAGAGACAGAGAGAGAAAGGTCTTCCTTCCATTGGTTCACTCTCCAAATGGCCGCTATGGCCAGCGCGCTGCACCTATCCAAAGCAAGGAGCCAGGTGCTTCCTCCTGGTCTCCCATGCCGGTGCAGGGCCCAAGTACTTGGGCCATCCTCCACTGCTTTTCCCAGCCACAGCAGAGAGCTGGACTGGAAGAGGAGCAACCGGGACAGAATCCGGCACCCTAACCAGGACTAGAACCCAGAGTACTGGCACCGCAGGCAGAGGATTAGCCTAGTGAGCAGCGGTGCCAGCCAATAAGTAAAATCTTAAAAAAAAACTCAGATAGAGAGATTAAAGGTGAGCTTCCTCTCCTTCCTTGGCCTCTACAAATTCAAAGGACAAATATGCTATAGGGTTGAGCTCTGAGATGGAGAAGACCATCATGGGCATGATCACCTGGTGCCCCATAGCATCACTTCCCTCCAAGTTTCTCATGCAGTCCTAGCTCCCAAACATCAAGGGGAACATCAGTGAACTTGGAGCCTCCACAAGCAGGAAGTAGCTTCAGTGGACAGCTAGATAATATGGGGTGGGAGAAGCAACTTATGGTAGACTTTATTGTTGTTTACAAATATCCCCTCCCCTTCCTCAGTGAAGATTTCCCTTCCCTACCTCGTGGGCATAAGGCTCTAGCCAACATAATGTGAAAGAAGGTAATGTGTGTCACTTCTGGTGCAAACTTTCAGAACCAAGGTATGAAAATCCATATTCTCCTTTCCTTCAACCCCCATACTCAGCAATGTTTCAGATAAAGGCAGTCTGGGTTCTAGAGTGAAAATGAATTGGAGCAAAGTTGTTCTGGCCTGAAATGAGCAAATAGTATGAACAAGAAATGAGCTTCTGTTTCTTAGAGCTCCTGAGATCTTGAGATCACTTGTTCCTAGGGCATAACCTAGCCTCTCCTGCTTGGTTACATCAGGGAAGGAATCACAGAATATTGTCCTGAAGAACAGAAGGCATACTAGGAGCAACATCATCCATGACATGAAGAACCATGAGGAAAAACAATGGTTGATTTGCTTCCTTGTGGAAGTCACAGAGCAGTAGCTCAGCCTAAAAAAGAAAGTTCTAAGAGTGAGTCATGAGCAAGTAATCCTTGTGCCTCTGCAAAAGGGCAAGCAGAAGTTTGAGGCAGAAGGGTGGCAGGTGGCTCTCCGGCTTCGTCCAGTGCAGAGATGCTGTGATGACATGGAGAGTCTACACTATAGGTAGTCTTTGGCTCAGAGGCTTTCACATGTCAGAGTGCTTCAGTCTAAACATTTGTGCCCTCCAAAACTGATACACTGAGACCTAATACCAAATGCAACAGTAGTGGGAATTGGAGTCTATGGGAGGTGATTAGGTCGTAAGAATCAGGCCCTCATGAGTGGGATTGGTGTCCTTATAAAAGGAGGCCTGAATGAGCTGGTGTAACCTTTCCACTGTATGAGGTTAGCAAGAGAGTGTCATCTTTAAAGCAGGAGGAAAGCTCTCACTGGACACTGAAGATGCTGCTGCTTTGATCCTAGACTCCCCAGCTTCCAGAACCATGCCCAACAAATGCCTCTTGTTTCTAAATGACCCAGTGTAAGCTATTTTGCTATAGCAGCACAATGGATTACATTGGATAAGAAAATATAGCGATTTAGGATCATCCAATACCTCAACCAAGCCAAAGAATCTATCCTGCCACAGATGCTGGAAGTCCTAGCATGCAGTCCTTCTCAGGAAGTTCCTGTGTGTTTTCTCCATTAAACACAGCTATGCATTTGGTATCTCTGTCCTCATCCCCCAACCCTCCTTTGTCTCTATTCCTGTCTCTGCCACCTCCTGGTTTCCACTTGTCCTCGGACCACGTGCTCCCTCCCTCCCTCCCTTCCTCCCACCATCCCTCCATCCCTCCCTCCCTCCCTCACTCTCTCTGTCATTGTGTGTTTCTTTTGTCTTTAGTGCCTTCTGCCTCCCCCATGGTCTCTCTGTTACTGCGCATCATTTCTTCTCTTTCCTACTTTCCCTCCATCTCTCCCTCTAATACAAGGGGTTTTCAAAAAATTTGTGGAAATGCATAGTGTGAAAAAATAGGCATTGTTTTCAAAAATTGTTGCACCAAAACAGACTTGTCTTTTAATTCCGTTCCTGCATGAACTCTCTGATGTACCCTCAGACCTTGTTTCCATCAATACACCACTCAGATGCTCTTGCGGAGAGCATCAGTCCTTGGGTTTCTGTTGCACCATAGCTGGTGCTAAAACCATTTACTTGTTCAGCATGTCTTTGATTTCTGATTCTTTTTTGTTTGTTCCTTTACTTAATCACTTATTTTTCATCCTCAAGGTGGAGTGTCCCTCTGAATCAGATATTGCTTATCTCTGACCAATGACTGAAAACTAGCATTCAAACTCTCTCCTTTAAATTCCAAAATTACTCTCTCTACCTGGCTCCAAGGCAGCACTTTGCCTTCTGAGAGCCTGGGCTGTGTCTGGTTTCAGAAACATTCCCTGGAAGGACCACAGCAAAGATGTGAACTCAGTGAACTTTCTCCAGGGTGATGGGTGGAGGCTTACAGATTCCAAATAGAATGTCCCCGGACACAGATGCCCCAATAGAGTTCTTCATTCAACCCTTCCTAAGGAGCTGCCCAGCCCTTTGCTGTAACTTCATCTCCCCAAGGTTGCAGACGACTCCCATTTCAGTCTTGCTCACTATTGGCCCTCGCTCTGGCCTTCACCCTGACCCCCATTGGCCACACCCTACAGAAGGAACAATGTACAGGCCCAGGAACATGGGTTCAACCTCAGCATCACCTCTATTGTTCAGTTGTTGGGTCATTCTGAGAAAACAGCATCACCATTCTGGGTCTGTTTCCTACTCTTCAAAATTGGAGTAACAGTTCCTGCTTGCCAGGGTTGTGTGAGAATCAAGAAAAAGCATGTAGGGGTGGGTGTTTAGCTCAGTGGTTAAGACAGCACTTGGGAGGTACACAGCCCACATCTCAGCGCCTAGGTTTGAGTCCCTGCTTCTATTCCAGTCTCAGCTTCCTATTAATGCACACCCTGGGAGACAGAAGGGAAAGGGTCTCTTATACCCACATGGGAGACTTGAATGGAGTTGCAAGCCCCTGGCCCAACCCTAGCTATTGTAAGCATTTGGGGCATGAACCAGCAGCTATAAGATATTCATATTCATATTCTCTCTCTCCTTTTCAAATAAATATATATATATATAATTTTTAAATAAAAGAAATGTCACGTACAGACAACTCTTGATGCAGAGCTTGAATAACGGTTGTGATGCACAAACATTCATTCTCATTCTAATTCTGTACCACTCCAACTCCAGCCTTCTGGGATGACCCGCGATGAGTAGGCATGGGAGTGGTAATATTCATTTTCAGCCAGTGTCTGCTCTGATGACCCAGTAGGCATGAAATTTCTGTTGTTACTACAAATATTCCCATATCACCGCCCACCACCATACCCTTTCTTCCATCCCCACTAACCCATCTCCATCTGTGAACTCCACTTCAAAGCCCAAGCTAAGCTATCACCTACTCTCTGAACACTTCTGGATCACCCCCTCAACCAGTAATAATCTGTCCCTGTTTTGAGGTTCCCCACTTACTGGGGGTACCAACCAGAAGATGCAACATGGCCAGCATTGCGGCTCACTAGGCTAATCCTCCACCTAGCAGCACCTGCACACCGGGTTCTAGTCCTGGTCGGGGCGCCGGATTCTGTCACGGTTGCCCCTCTTCCAGGCCAGCTCTCTGCTGTGGCCCGGGAAGGCAGTGGAGGATGGCCCAAGTGCTTGGGCCCTGCACCCCATGGGAGACCAGGAGAAGCACCTGGCTCCTGCCTTCGGATCAGCGTGGTGCGCCGGCCGCAGCGCACCAGCTGTGGCGCGCCAGCCGTGGCGGCCATTGGAGGATGTACCAACGGCAAAAGGAAGGCCTGTTTCTCTCTCTCACTATCCACTCTGCCTGTCAAAAAAAAAAAAAAAAAAAAAAAAGATGATGCAACACACAGTGTTCTCCAAAATGTTCATTTAGCATCCACACTGTGTCCTGAATGTTGGTGACTTGGCAATGAAATAAACATGGTTTCTAGGCCCTTGAGAACTGTGTAAATAAACCGTGACAATACAACTGAAGTATGGGTTGGACATAACTCAGAGAGGAAGTTATAACTTTAACCAGGGCTGCCACTGTGAATGCAGTCTATATCTTAGCCCTTTGTTCCTTAACAGCAAGATCCACCCAGCTCAGTTTAGCCCCAAGAGCCAATACTATCCGTGCTGAAAAGGAGGGCTATGGCCACAAATAATGATCATGATAATGACCTGCAATTTCAGACCTGGGTCATATCCAGTTGTGGTATCTCCATGTCTGGTAGAGTTTGGGCTGTTGAGTAGGTACTTGAGGAATGAAAGATGCAGGCCAGAGAAGTGAAAAGGAGTCCAGTGAAACGCTGGTTGCTTGGCTGAGACTCTGCAGGCTCCACCTTGCTTGCTCACAACTGGCGGATACTCTCACTTCCTAGCACATCCCTGTACCCCTCTGCTGCCCACTCCTCACTCCTAAATCCCTGCCAGTCCTCTGCCCGCTGGGGCACCCTTCTCCCAACCATTTGCTATCTGCTTAGACACAAGTCTCATCCTGTATCCTGAACAAGGCCAAATGGTCAATAATTACAAAATCCTACTGCAGGCCCTTTGAAGAGAACACATGTTAGCTTTAACAATGGGGTGAGGCTCTGCAAGACCTCCCATATCTGGCAACAGGCCTCTGTCTGGATCAGAGACAAGAGCTAAGAAGAAAAAAAAAAAAAAAACTCCTCTATGAAGCCAAAGTACATACCCTGAAATCTGTGTCCTGACACTTATACACATGAGTTACAGAAAAGTCTATTAGGACCACACACACCCCCAGTGACTCATTTCTTTTCTGTTTTGGGATTTCAGATGTACAGAGCAGGAACTGTCTCCACCGTTTGATCATGTCACACTGTTATCAAGGTCTGTGCTCAGACTACTTGCTATTCAATGAGTCAGGCAGTTGTTATGATGCTATAAGGACCTGTGATTTATGGTATGGAAAGGAAGCCAAGACCTCGAGGTGCATCATCTGATACCATATGAAAGGTCTTGCCAACCCCCTCCCAACTCTCCTGGCTCAGGTTTCTATCATACCAAGTCCTGCTCCTATAAGTGCTTTGCTTTCCTTTTTTTAAAGGTTTATTTTATGTATTTGAAAGATAGTTACGCAGAGAGAAGTCTTCCACCCATTGATTCACTCCCCAGATGGTTGCAATGGCCAGAGCTGGGCCAGTCTTAAGCAAGTAGCCAGGAGCCTGGAGCTTCTACCAGGTCTTCCACATAGGTGCAGGGGCCCAAGCATTTGGGCCATTCTCTGCTGCATTCCCAGGCACATTAGCAGGGAGCTGGATCAGAAGTGCAGCAGGGGCCGGCGCTGTGGCGCAGCAGGTTAAAACCCTGGCCTGAAGCGCCATATGGGTGCCAGTTCAAAACCTGGCTGCTCCACTTCCGATCCAGCTCTCTGCTATAGCCTGGGAAAGCAGCAGAAGATGCCCAAGTCCTTGGGCCCCTGCACTCACGTGGGAGACCCGGAAGAAGCTCTTGATTCCTGGCTTCCGATCAGCACAGTTCCGGCTGTTGCGGCCAATTGGGGAATAAACCAGCAGATGGAAGACCTCTCTCTCTTTCTCTCTGTCTCTCCTTTCTCTGTAACTCTTTCAAATAAGTAAATAAATCCTTAAAAATAAATAAATAAATTTTAAAAATTAAAAAAAGAAGTGCAGCAGTCAAGACTCGAACCAGCACGCTTATGGGATGCTGGCATCACAAGGGGTGGCTTAACCCACTTTGCCATCAGGCTGGGTGGTTTGTTTGCCTTTTAAACTTGTATCTACATGCACTCACGTATGTGTGTGTGCATGTGTGCTTGCACACCTGTGTTATTCTTAATTTTATGCAAGCTTGGCTATGTATGTCCTCTCTGGGAATTTACTTTTTTCTCTTAATACCATTGTGTCAAGACTCCTGTGTGCCGAGGAGTGTTATTGTTTTCATTTAGGTGACTACCCAATGCCCCACGGTGTGGCTCTTGTCCCCTCCTAAGGACATGAATCGTGTTCCTCTGGGCTGTGCAAACAGGACAGGTGCCACAGTGAAGAACTCGCTCCTTGTACATATCTCCTGCCAAACAAGTACAAGAACATGTACTGGGCACTTGCCTAGGTATGGAATGCCTGACTCCAGCCTGCTTGAGAGTGTTGATCCACCCAAAGGGCAGCTAGATTTAAGCAAAGTAGAAAGAGTTATTAGGAAAGAAAAGGAGAAATCTATCTTCAGGCCTCATGTTCAAGACAAATGCAGCCCAGGAACAACAGGGTTCTTCGTGTGATTTGACGGCTGTAGAGGACCCAAAAGATAATGTTCCCTTTGGTGTTTGTTCATTTTCTAAAGTAAAAAATACTGATTTTCTAACCTGAAAAAAAATGTGTTAGAGGTTTAAGCTACATGGCAGAAGGCTTCCATTCAAAGTGGTTGCATTTTTTCCTTCTGTTGTCACTAAAAGAGCAGTGGGTCAGCCATTAAAAAAATTATTTTATTAAATAGCTCATTTCCCAAGAGAAGCAGATAGGGGCAGCCTGGAAGCTGTCAGGGGCATTCCAGGAAGGTGGAGCTGTGCCCCGGATGAGCACTCTCTCAGAAGGGCTGTGGGTATTGCACAAATCAAAGCAGGCTTAGAGATCAGGGAGCAATCGCTGAAATTCCCAATTTGGGAAGCAACACAAAAAAAGTCTGCTGACCCATCCCAGCTTCCCCTGCTAATCCCTCACTGCACATTGTGGAAAAATCGCAATTGCAGAGTCTGGAAAAAGGGTTACTCAGCAGGGATGTCAGCAAAGTGTGCAGACAGGACAGTGCAACAACCAGTGGGCAAAAAGAAGACTCAGAGACCCTGAAAAAGTTCCTGCCAGAAGTGGCCTCCACAATCACTAAGTTCAACAACCTGGCCCCATCTTACAGATGGAGAGAATGAGACCTGAGCAGCGGAAATGACTTCCAGTCATCCTGTCTGCGTGAGATCAAGAACTGTCAGAGACAACAACCCCGGTCACCTCTCTTATCATTGCATTTCCTCTAAAACATTCCCCACTAAGTAGCTGTTCGGTTCCAGTCCTTACCCCGAAACAGAGGGCTTTCACCTCTGCAAGCAGCATGATTTACCTTTGGGTAACATCAGCATAGTCTTAAAATTGAGCTGAAACTGCCTTTCAGAATCTTCCACTTATTGGCCTCACTCATCCTCCTGGATTCCACACAGGTAACAACAACAACACCAGTCCATAACCCAGAATAGCTTTAAACACTGGAAAAAAAAAAAAGAAAAAAAAATATATATATACATAAAATTTGGCAGTAAGAGCTGAGGCAAAAGGCCAGCCACCCTACTGATCCATCTGTGTATGCCAGGAAGATTTCCATACTTGACTCTCTCTTAGGGGTGATCTAGAAGGATTCCCATCCTTGACTTTTTTTTTTTTTTTTTTTTTGACAGGCAGAGTAGATAGTGAAGGAGAGAGACAGAGAGAAAGGTCTTCCTTTACCGTTGGTTCACCCTCCAATGGCTGCCGTAGCCGACGCACCATGCTGATCTGAAGCCAGGAGCCACGTGCTTCTCCTGGTCTCCCATGCAGGTGCAGGGCCCAAGCACTTGGGCCATCCTCCACTGCACTCCCGGGCCTCAGCAGAGAGCTGGACTGGAAGAGGGGCAACCAGGACAGAATCCAGCGTCCCAACCGGGACTAGAACCCGGTGTGCCGGCTCTGCAGGCAGAGGATTAGCCTAGTGAGCCGCCGCGCCGGCCTCCAGCCTTGACTCTTAGGGGTGATACAGAACCTCCCAGGAGCCCAGTGTTCTGTAACAGAAGGCCTATGTAGTGCCTCATTCAGGTGACTCATATAAAATCAATGCCCATCATTCGGATATGGCTGAAGAGCCCATGAGAGTATTTTAGGCATGGAAAGCCAAGACACTCTGAAAAAAAAAAGAAGACCTAAATGAAAGACCTCTGCGAGAGAGACCCCAGTGGAGAGAACGGGGCCATCAAGAAGGAGGTACCTTTCTCTGAAGGGAGGAGAGAACTTCCACTTTCACTATGACCCTGTCGGAATAAGATCAAAGTCGGCAAACTCAAAAGGCTTCCATAGACTTGGCAACTCATGACTAGAGCCTAGGGAGATTACTGACGCCATAAACAAGAGTGTCAAATTGTTAAGTCAACAACAGGAGTCACTGTGTACTTACTTCTCATGTGGGATCTGTCCTTAGTGTGTTGTCCAATGTGAAGTAATGCTATAACTAGTACTGAAACAGTATTTTACACTTTGTGTTTCTGTGTGGGTGCAAACTGATGAAATCTTTACTTAATATATGCTAAACTGATCTTCTGTATATAAAGAAAATTGAAAATGAATCTTGATGTGAATGGAATGGGAGAGGGAGCGGGAGATGGGAGGGGTGTGAGTGGGCGGGAAATTATGGGGGGTGGGAGCCATTGTAATCCATTAACTGTACTTTGGAAATTTATATTTACTAAATAAAAAATAAATTAAAAAAATCAATGCCCATGTAGGTCAAAGATGGTCAGAGCTTGGCAACTCCAGGTCGTTCCACTTCATGCTTTTCTCTAAAGCTAGGCCTCAAGGCTTTTAGATGTAGCACTTGAGGAGCCTCCATATTGCGCTAGCTGGGTGATAGGTGCTACAGTAAACATGACCCTCCAATTAATGTTGCCACAGAGGCCTCTCCCTGGGAGCCCAGGCTCACCATCCAACAAGTCACCTGCACTTGCTTATCCAAATGTCCCCTTAAAGGGGTAGGTATTACAGTGCAGTGAGTTAGGGGCATGCAGATCCCATATTGGAATGCTGGTTTGAGTCCCAACTACTCTGCTCCCTACCTAGCTCACTGCTAATACATCTGAGAAGGCAGCAGCAGAAGGCCCATGTACTTGGACCCCTGCCACTGATGTGGGAGACACAGATGCTGTTCCAGGCTCCTGGCTTCAGCCTGGCCCAGACCTGACTATTGCAGCCATTTGGGGAGTGACCCAGCAGATCAAAGATTTCTTCCAATCTCAATCTCTCTCCCTACCCTCCCTCTTTCTCTCTCACTCAATCCCTCTCTCTGTCACTCAAATAAATAAGTAAATATTTTTAAAATAAATACATTCTCCTTAAAGGGCACCTGTCTTTCTGAGCACTCCAGCCTGGTGTCCACTAAAAGTCTCCCATTCCTTACAAGGTTCGAACCATAAGCCGCAGACCCCTCCCTCTCTCTCTCCTCTCACTCCACACCCAGCTCAGTATAAGAACTTACATTTATTTTCTTCCACAACCGGTCCAGAGTTCACTGCTCCTCCTCACAGCCACCGCCCACCCCTGCTGGGTCCACGGAGGTCCTCTCTGTGGCAGCTCCCAGATTCCACGTTCCTCCCTTCAACTTGTCAACACAGCAACCGGGACGAGTTTTCCAAAGTGAAATTGGAATCTGCCTCCACTTCTGCCCTGCACCAAAGTCCCTGCCATGCCCACCTCACTGAAGCAGAAGTCAAATTCCACCCAAACCCAGGAGGGCTGTCCGGTCAGGCTCCCCAACAGTCACTCTGACCCTACTGCCCCCACTCCCCTCCACATTGCCCCCATTCAGGTCTCCCATGCCCTCTGAGCTCACAATGCACACCTGGTGAAGTCAGGAACCCCTTCTTCCAGGGCCCCTACAAATGAGGCCTTTTCTGTCCACCCTATTTTAAATTGCAGTTAAGATCATTTCTTCTCTCCTTTCTCTGCTTTTTATTTTTTTCTAAATCTCTTAAGGCTACCTAATGCAGCAGCAGCAACTTACTATTTTATTTGCTACCCATCTTCCCCAAGTAGAATACAGCAATCTCCCCTCCCTGCAGTTTTAGTTACCTAAGGCCAACCATGGGCTGTAAGTATGAGCTGGAAAATTCCAGAAATAATGTATAAGAATTAAGTCATGTGTCATTCTGAGCAGCACAGTGAACTCTCAAATCATCCTGCCCCTTCCGACCTGGCATTACTCATCCTTTGAATAACTCATTCATGCTGTAAATGACACCTGCCCATCAATTGCTTAGCAGCCATCTCATTTATCACACTTGCAGTATCACAGTACTTGTGTTCATGCAACCTGTATTTTATTTAATAATAACCCCAGAGTACAAGAGTAGTGATGCTAGGTGTATCGTTGTATAGTATTTTGCGATAATAATTTTATTAAAATCTCACTATGCCTATTTTACAAATTAAATTTTGCCATAGATATAGAATATGTATGAAAAAACAGGGGATGTTGTTATATTGCAGCAGATTAAGCCATTCCTACAATGCTGGCATCCGTATGGGTGCCAGTTCCAGTTCCAGATGCTCCATTTCCAATCCAGCTCCCTGCTAATGAACCTGGAAAAGCAGAAGATGGCCCAAGTGCTTGGGCCCCTTGCCACCCATGTGGGAGACCTGGATGGAGTTTCTGGCTCCTGGCTTCAGCCTGGTCCAATCCAATCCTGGCCATTGCAGTCATTTGGGGAGTGAACCAGCTGATGGCAGATCTCTCTCTCTCTCTCTCTCTCACCCTATCTTCCAAATAAATCAGTCTTTGAGAGAGAGAAGAAAAAACGTAGTATGTCCAGGGTTCAGTGCTATCTGCAATTTTAGGCATCAACCAGGGTCTACGGCCAAGCAGACCTCATTAGCAGCTCTACAGGAGCAGAGATTTTTGTCTGTTCTCCTCACTGCTTTATTCCCAGTGCATAGACACTAGCTTGCACATAGTAGGCATTCAGGTGCAGTGCCTCCTCACTTCCCTGGAAACCATTCACATTTTGCCTTTACACACACTGAAAATCAAAAAGCAAGCACCAGGTGCTGGCCAAAAAAAAACAATGTCTATTTCACCAACTTTATTAGCCACCAGACAAATACAAATTAAAACCACAGTGAGCTATTAGCCACACACCTATCAGAATGGCTAAAAGAAAAAAAAATTAGTGCTAACCCTGAATGCAGCAGAGAGGATGTTGGATCTTTCCGCCATTGCTGATGGAAAGTAAAACGGTACAGCCCATCGGGACAGGAGTATGGCACTTACCTAAAAAATGCACATTACCATGTGACCCAGCAATTGCATTACTGGGCATTTATGCCAGAGAAACTGTTTGCCAAATATATATATATATATATATATATATATATATATATATATGAATACTCACAGCAATTTGATTCACAATCACTCAAATATAGAATAACCCAAATGCACTCCCATGGGTGAGCAATCATTAAAAGACAATGTTCAGTTGCAACAGGAAAGATTAGTTTAGTCTCAAAGCCTGGATTTGTAACAGATTTGTTAAACCAAGAATAGGTGACCAGAGGACATGAAAACCATCCTCAGCTGAAATATTGGTGCTTATTTCAGTAGATGTCTATGGCAAGTCTGTAACATGACCATTATGATGTCAGGAGCAACAGCTATGGGGGATGAGTATGACTTAGTACCTGCGCTCCCAGATCTGCTGGTCTAATGCACCACAGGCCATTTGCTCAGTTTTCCTATTTCTGTACCTTTCCGCAGGGTCCTCTAATTCCCTCTGGCATCGCCCCTCCTGAGGCTCACAGGCTTAGCCCCAACATCACCTCTTTCTCCAGGAAGCCTTTGCCACAACCCCATGAGAGGGCACCTCCTCCTCCTGAGCATTCCAGGTGCAGGTCCCTGTGCACCTGCAGTGACCAGCAGCACAGTGAGTGTGATGTCAGGGAGCTCTGGAGTCACTCTGCCTGAGTCACAATCCTAGCTCTACCACTTCCTGTGCTTCAATTTCCTTAACTGTAAAATGGGTCTAAGAACATTGCTGTCGCAAAAGGCAGTGCTTAAACTTCCACTTGAGACACCTGCATTCCCATATCCACATGTGCACTCAAGTCAGTCCCTCCTGATCTGCTTCCAATACAGCTTCCTGCTAATGCATCCTGCTAGGCAGCAGCTGATGGCTCAGGAACTTAGATCCCTGCCACCCATTTGGGACACCTGGATGGAGTCCTGGCTCT
Organism: Oryctolagus cuniculus; assembly: GCF_051225735.1. Taxonomy (NCBI): domain Eukaryota; kingdom Metazoa; phylum Chordata; class Mammalia; order Lagomorpha; family Leporidae; genus Oryctolagus; species Oryctolagus cuniculus. The sequence continues at coordinate 218,589,052 of NC_142867.1, read as the reverse complement.
TGACTATTGTGGACATTTGGGGAGTAAACCACCAGATGGAAGCTTGCGCGCTCTCTCGCTCTCTCCCCTCGCCCCCATCCAGCCTCCCCCTTTTGCCTTTCTAAAGAAAAAGTTATCTCAGAGACAAGTAATTTTGTTGATACCTTTAGGTTTCATACTATGATGCCCAGCACAAAGTCTCCAATAAAAGTTACTCTTTTTCATAGGTGGTGAACCCTAAGCACGGCCAACACTGGCGAGGCTTCTCCCCGGTGCACAATTAACCCTGCCATAATTAGAGAGCAGGAGTCAACATTCTCCCTCCACAGGCAGTCACCTCTAACCATGACCTCACACTCTCTGCTTACATAATGGCTTAACACAGGCTGGAAACTCACTTCCTCTTCTCAGGCAAGTGGCGTTATAGCACCCAGAACGCCAGACCATGGTTTAGAAGAAAGAAGTCACCTCCCTAGCTGCTAAGTCTTCATTCCTAGAAGACCTAGGGCAAATGCCTTCACCTGCAAGAAGTGTAATATTCCCTTCTGCACAGTGGGAATGAGCTCCCTTGAGGCTCAACAAGACAGAGGGCTTGGTAGCACCGGGCAAAGTACTGATGCAAACGTGATTTCCATTTCCCATTTCCCCATCAGTAGCCACACACACCTCCCCATCCCTCACTTTCACTTCCGGAAGCAGCAGGCTGCCCTGCCAAGCACCACTGGCCTGACTCCAACCAAGGAGCAGGTCTATTTCAATTTGTCCCACCCACTGACTTGATGAATTCTTTTTCTCCTCCTCCAGGGACTTTCCTAACTTCCTTCTGTAAACGAAGGAAGGAGTACATGAGCATACTGTATATAAATATGCTTGGGAAAGCCGTCTTCTTCTTTTTTTTCCCTTAAACCAAACTTGGTTTCTGTTGTAGGCGGTGCATTCCCTTGCAGGGCAGGGCCACAGTGTGCTGGGGGCAGGGAAAGGGGAGGAGTAGGCAGCGTGATTAATTCACCCACTGAGTTGGTCTTCTATTTAATGGGGGGGTCTCTCCACCCAGGAGGAGTCAGAGACACCTCCAGGACCAGCGGGAGTATGGCAGAGAATCTGGGACTGGACTTTGGGGAAACAGCCAGTGTGGAAATGCTGCCCCAGGATGGCATCTGCAGGCCCAAAGCCAGAGCCAGGCTGGAAGCCAGGAACAGCAGCGCAAGCTGGGCTCTCACCTGCTGCCTGGTGTTTCTCTCCATCCTCATCGGACTCAGTGCCTACCTGCTCGTTGGCCAGCTCCAGACACAGGGAGAAGCCTGTGTACAGTTCCAGGTAAGAGACACTCTGCTCTGACCTGAGGGTCGGCACACGCCTTGCTGGGGTGGGCGGGCGGTGACAGCTATTCCAGCTTTGAACAGAGGATAAGCTCCATGATGCATCATATTCCTTTCCTCCACATGCCGAAAAAGAGTAGAGTGGGAAGGTGGGAAGGGTCAGCTTGCCTGTTGTTTTTGATAACTCTGGGGAATAACTGTCCCTTTTTATGTTTATGTCAGAATAACCTCAAGCCCCATATTTTTAGATGATCATAATCAGGATATACTGATCATTGAGAACTGTTCCTGTTCTTGGAAGAAAAAAATAATTTAAATTAAGAACTAATACATGGTCATTGACGATAAAGCTAAAAAACTCAGGCAATGAAATGAAGAAAACTATTAATATGCATGAGCTCTGAGAGATGATCACTGCTAATAATTTAGGATATAGTATGGCCACAACTGTATTCAGAAAATGGATTGTTCTGAGTCTCCTAATAAATTATGATTTTATTTAGATTATAGCCATACTTATATGATTCTATTCAAATGTACAGCAGCATGATGATATAGCATGCTTATATTTCTATATGTGATTTATTTAAAGAACTCTCTTGGGTTTAGAAATGCTATTTCTTAATGCTTAAGAAAGAATTTTCTAATCATCTATCTCTGAGGTCTTGCTGGGATCTGGGGAGAAACTTAGTCAAAAACAAAATAATATATACAGTAAAGCAGGAATAAAGGTGATGGAGGTGAAGGTACAGGTGTCAAGGAGAAAGCTTAGGACGGCAGACAAGTACCATCAGCAATGTACCTCAGATCCTATGGAATGTCATTCAAATGATATCCTTTCTTAAAATGCTCTGGTTTAATCTGGTGACTGATTAAATTTTGGTGCAAAGTACTAAATTCCAAAGGAGAACTTAGACTCTTCCATTGGTTTAATTAGAAATCCAGTCTAAACAACCCTGGCTACCTTCCAAGCAGATACATGACAGTGAGCAGGCCTTGGCTAATGTGTAACTCACCACCCCATCAGAGTCAAACAGACCGCGATACAGGAAGCAGTGTTCGTGCCACAAGTCATCACTCTTAACATCTAGAAATAAGCAGATGACCCGGAAAAGCTCCTCCTGTTCGAGGAGAACTGGAAGGCGTGGGGGGTCTTCTCATAGGCACCAGAAGCAAACTGTACTGTCCAGTGGGTGCTCTGGAACTCTGTCCCTTATTGGCCAGGAAACAGTTGTACTAGAAGGAGCACTGAGTAGCCTCCAGCAACCTGCACCCTGCTAGGTTCTGAAGAGAACCCAGCAGCATGATGGCTGAGACTCCCATGCGAGCCACAGTTCAGGGAAGGCAGCAACTTCCAGTCAGGAAGCCAGCGGGAGAGCTGAGCCATCATGAAGGGAGGCGCTGAGTCTCTTTACTGCATCCCTAGGTCTGTCCCTGAACCTGCTCTACTGCAGGTGCCTGAGCCGTGAGCAGGCCTAACACTACCCATTCTGTTCTGGTTAATCTCCCTGGAGAGGGAGCATGTGGGAAAGGAAATCTTGACTGGGCTGTGGAACTTCTCAGTATGTCAGAATAACAAGAAAGGGAAATAGGGGCCAGGCTGGGGCACAGGGAGCAATCAGGGTTCTGAAAGGAAACAGCTGGGCCATTCAAAAGGCGAGCATTCAAAGCAGAAGAGCATTTAAGGAACAGTTGGAGTGGTTTCAAGAAAGACCTGGCTGCAGAGATGCAGACAGAAGGGAACAAAATAGCTGGAAACATCCAGGGTTGGCCACAGTGAGAAACCAGTTCCCACTCCTCAGCATGAGGAACCCAGGGAGAACTAAAGCCTGCGACAGGGCCTGCCCAGTGGGTCTCAGGGATGGGGAGAAAAGGCAGTCATGGCCAGAATGGCAAGGACAGAGAGAGGGGGACAGGGTTTGCTGACTGTCCTCTCCTCCCAGCCTCTGATCCCATTGTCCAGGCTCAATGAGAAATCAAGGCTCAAAGGAGCCAGGAGGCAGCCATGCCCAGAGCTCAGCCTCTCAGAGCTCAGAGCAGGGCTTAGAAGGGCAGAGAATGGACCTGGAAGGGCTCAGGTTCAATGACCAGGTCAGAAGAAATGGCCAAAGATGGGGGAAATGGAAGATGGAAAACTCAGCTACCAGGGCGAACTTGGTAGACGGTGAAATATGGTTCTTACACACCGAGGCTCAGCAGTTTCCAGCCATCTGTAAAGAGCAAGAGGCTTCATTTCTTAGAGCCTCTTTCCTTTTCTACCGAAAGAGGCTACTAATACCCATAAGCTAACAAGACCATTAAAGCTCTCGTGAGAACACACTGTGCGTAGGGAAGAGGGGGAGAGCTACATACAGTGCACACACAGTTACTGTGATGTGATGGTCGCTCTGTGCCAAGGAATTGCTGAGAAAACTTGATCTTGACCTCTAAGAACCTCAAGTCTGATGCATGAGTCAGACAAGGAAATGGGCCCGTGCAATGTAGAGGTGCTGTGGACTCCAGATGTTCCCCTACCCCGCCATGGAGACAGTGATCCAGGGAAGAGGGCATCCTGGAGGAGGGAGCGGAGGCACCTGTAGCTACCATGCTGTTCCTGAGGTTCAGGTCAGGGACCTCATTCAGATGAAAGCCAGTAGACCACAACCCACCACTGCCACTGCGGGGAACGAAGCCTTTGAAGATTACCCAGCCTGAAGCCCTTTGTTTCATGCTCTGGGAAACAGGGGCTCAGAGCTCTGAAGGAGATTTGCCCAACCCAGGTCCGGTCAGCGGACTCCTGCCCCAAGCATTCAGACAGCAGTGGTCATGGTGACCCAGGTGCCAGACTGCCATGCTGTGGGCTAAAGAAAAATACAGGTAACATCATGGGGGCAAGCTGCCACAATTTCCTGCAGTTAGTGAGCCTCCCCCTGCCCCATGCCAGCCTCCCAGCCAGCACTTCCACAGCTTCGCCCACCAAATCTATGTCACACTCGGAATCCTCCTCCCAGGACCCCCAGCCAGGGGCAGTGGAGGGAAGTTAGGGCTGCCCATGTTTTTCCAAAGAGGAAGGGAGGATCAGAGGCAGGGTCCGTGCTTATGTTACAGACACGTGATGAGAAACAAAATCTTCTCCAAAGCCAGAAACCCTCCCACAGAGGTAGGGAGAAGGAACAGACACTTCAAGTAGAATGCAGCGCACTCACAAGCAATCTGCTCGGAGATTGCAGACACACAAAGAAATGCAGGCACTCTCCGTAACCTGCAAGTTAAGCGAAAAGGACAAAGTGCACAACAGCACGTAGAATGCACCTCATTTCAGGAAAAAGTAAAATCCACATGTATGAATGTGTTTAACAATGCATAGACTATCTCGTAAAGAGCATAAAACAAATTAGTCACTCTGCCAGTGTCCGAAGAAGGGAAATGGGAATGTGAGTCATGTGGGTATGTATATTCTTTGGTGCAAAATGTGTGTATCACTTATATAAAAATGTTAGGACAATAAAATGTTTACGGGGCAGGGGACATCCGGCCCATGGGCCATAGGAGGCCCATGAAATCATTTGGTCTAGCCCAGCTCTGCAGGTGGGTCTTGAGATTCAATGAATCTATAACAGGCTAATTTTTAAGTTGATAATTTCATATGGTCTGCGATTCCTACTATAAACAGACAAATGGGCCTGGAAGGACAAAGAACCCCACTCCTGCCTAGGACCTTTCCACTTCGGCAGGCTATCGGGCAGATTTGCGTCTTGGACACATCATGGGTCAAAAGTTCAGACTCAGTTTACATTCTGGCCTCCCCACTTCTTAGCCTGTTACTCAATCCGCGGGGCCCCAGCTTCCTCACAAAGTGAGGCTAATTAGAAATAAAGTATTTAAAGTCGCTGACAGGAAGTATGAGATTAGTTAATGGTAGTGATTATCATTGTGAAAACCAAGGAACTTCCCAGCTCTCAGAAATTACAACACAAAGAACAACTTCTCTACCTGCTTGGAATGTGGCCTGCCCTGGCCAGAGGGCACCTTTTGACACCAGAGGGCTTTCCTGGGTCTCTGATGATGAGCAGCCATCCCCTGCCTCCTTTTGCACAACTCAGTCTTGCCCTCCCTCCGCATCTCCCGGTCCATTCTTAGACAGCTATTTTTGACCATAGCCTGGCCATTCTTTGGGCCCTTCAATGGTTCCCATTGCCCTCAGGGAGGCCCCAGGGTGTCATCCCTGGGGCTCCGCTCTGGCACACAGAGTTAGTATTGCAGGCAGTACCAAGGTGGCGACTCAACCCCAAGCCCAGCAGGGTGGAAACTCAGGACTGCACCATGCACGGTTGGGTACACCTTAGAGGGAGTTCCTGCCCAGGGGTTGCACCACTGCCCAGTTTCCTGCCTTCCCAGGTCCTCCTTCTGCAATCATCTACCCACACTCTCTCCATTTTCTCAGCTTCCTCCCATCTCACGCCCTCCCTTTCCTGAAAATCCTGCTAAGGAACACTGGTCTTTGAGCCCTGCAGCCCTCTTCCCTCCTGACACCTGCTGGTTTCCACCCAGACCAACAGGGCCCCCAAAGTGGCCAGGAGGAGTTAACCCTGTAAAATCCATAATCCATGCCCCACACATGCAAATTCCTTTCTTTGCTTCCTTGTACCTAGCTACACAGGGCATGCAACCAAGTCACTAAGTGTTTTCTGGATGCAGAAGGATTGGGTATAGGCAAGCCAGCAGACCCCCTTGGACCATGGACCCATAATCTAGAGAAAGACTTCCCTCATAGCACAGTGGTGAGAATTCTACAAGATGTCCAGAAATCTATGGCCACAGGGCAGTTGCTCAGCAGGCATTATTTGCCTGCCTGCCTCACCTGGCTTGCTCACTCGAGTAGTGCCCTCTTTGGAAACAAAGACAGTAATGCTAGTCCCTTTTCAGTGTTGTCTAGAGGAAACACCGACAGCTGAGCTAAAAATGCTTTGTAAACTGGAAAACACGGATCTCTCTGCAGCTATAATCTGCTGTAACCACAGGAAACCCCGGCACACCTGGAGGAGAAGCCCGATCACTCCACAGGTCGCAGAAAGCAAAAGGCAGGGAAGGCAGAGGTAGCGTGGATGCACTTGGGAAGTGAAGGAAGGGCAGGCAAGGCCAGATGTGCATCCTAGACAGCTGCTGTGGCGCATAGGTGGCAATTTCAGCATCCACTCCATTCACCCCCTAAACTCAGCACACACACACACACACACCCTGAATGCTGCTCCCCCATGGGGGAGCTCCAGCATCCTCCCTCAACAGCACACCCATCACCAGGCAGCTATGCTGCTGCAGGTCACTGGCCTCAAGAGGTCACCTCCAGGCCTGTCCCCTGATGGGGGCCAGGATAAAGAGCAGGTGTCCAGAAGCCAAAAATGGACTGAGGAAGCACATGAAGTGCCCATGGGAAAAGAGGAAGCCATCCAGAGCTCCTAAAGGATCTGAACCAGCCACTCATACCAGCAAAACTAAGCCGGGCTGTTTCTCATGGAATGGCCAGTTTACCAGGGGTGAAGATGATGCAAGGAAACAGGTTTAAGTAAAAGCCTAGCAATCTTAGGGGGAAAGCAGACGCCTCTGTCTCAAAATGCCTTTCCCATCTGCCCAGTTAGCAAGAGCACTTTTTAAAGAATTAAAAGAAAATTATGGAAGTTTAGGGAGGCAAATTTCCAGTCAGCTCAAAACCAGCTGGTCAGTGATCTGTTGACCTAAACCTTGACTGTTTATGGAGAATGTGGGTAACCCTGGTCAGATAGTGCTTCTTTGGGCATTAGCCTTGTTGTTTGCAAATTCCTTCCTTGTCTGAGGTCTTGTGATTCTAACCAATTCCCAGCTGTCTGTCCCTGGAATTCTTAGGTAAGCACCATTTGTTTGTTGAATTAAGCAATGGTCTCATTAATCATGAGATCAGCAATTAGCTTTGTCAAGCAGAACGTGAAGAGAAAAAAGCATACATTCACTTTAGTTACAGTGACATGATTGGTCACAAGGTTAGAATGTGAAAAGGGAAAAGAAACCGCACTCACTGAAGTTAGTTACAGCACGGTTATAAAGGGAATCCAGGGTGGCATCAGTTGACAGCTAAAGTCACAAGACCAAAAGGGAAAAACACAAAACCAACAACACATGCCAGGAGCATTTATTGAGACCAAAGAAAGAAGAGAACCTGGATGGCCCTTTTACTTGCGTGTGTTCTTTCTGAGCTGTCACAATAATAAGGGAGGAAAAGATTCCTGCTGGCTTTTATTGATAAGTAAACCAAGTCTCCCTGAGGTTAGGTGCTTTGCAAAACCACAACCCAGGAGAGATAAAAGAGCTGGGATTTCCAAATTTGCTCACTGCAAACACCAGAATCTTTGCTCTCTGCTAGGCCGAATAGCGCACGTCAAGCCCTGTCCAGGGCACTTCAGAGTATGATGAAATAAAATGACCTTGGAATAAAAATTTATGGATTACCCCAATGCAAATATAAACAGGGAGAAATAAAAGGAAGATATGAGGAAGCAAAGGTATTTCTCCTAGAAGTGGCTGTGAGGTTGTTGTGGGTCATAAAACATTTATGCCTTTGCAATTGCAGCATTTATGGCAGCAAGAGATGAATATCTCTTCCCGTTTATGAATAGATAAAGGGAGCCTACTACAGAATATGGGAAGAAAGGCTAAGTGGGCCATTAGCTAAAAACACTCAAGGGATTTTTCTGGGGAAATGCCAGGATATTTCAAAGATCATCTTGCTTCCAGATCATTCACCTGTCATGCCCTGTGTTACTGTTTGTGGAGCTTCGAATATGTGCCACGGTCTTTGATCTCAAAATTCAGAGACCAGGCCTTCCCTTTCTCTTTGACCTTAAACAGTCACTTAACCTCTTTAACTTTTCGTTAGAAGACTTACACAGACTATAAAAACAGTGATGTGAACTTTCAAAGTAGCTGCACTCTTAGATCAAGAGCACACTTATAGGCCAGCACCACGGCTCAATAGGCTAATCCTCCACCTAGCGGCGCCGGCACACTGGGTTCTAATCCCGGTCGGGGCGCCAGATTCTTTCCCGGTTGCCCCTCTTCCAGGCCAGCTCTCTGCTGTGGCCCGGGAGTGCAGTGGAGGATGGCCCAAGTGCTTGGGCCCTGCACCCCATGGGAGACCAGGAGAAGCACCTGGCTCCTGCCTTCGGATCAGCGCGGTGCGCCGGCCGCAGCGCACCAGCCGTGGCGGCCATTGGAGGGTGTGAACCAACAGCAAAAGGAAGACCTTTCTCTCTAACTCTCTCTCTCTCTCACTATCCATTCTGCCTGTCAAAAAAATAAAAAATAAAAAATAAAAAATAAAAAAAAGAGCACACATATAAATGCCCCATACAGGACCCAGCAACCACTAAAGAAAGAGTAGTCTCCTTCCCTCCTCCCTGCCTTCTTCCCAATGGGAAGAATTAGAGTAATTCCAAAATGCCCACAGTGATAGTCATGGTCAGTTTGAGTCAAGGATTACCAGCCAACATATAAAAAAATTAAGGAGAACAACAAATCAAATGAGGATGAAAGTTCCAAGATTGGGCTGGCATTTAGGTGAAGCATGTTAAGCCACAGCTTAGCATCCCGTAACGGAGCACTGGTTTGAGTCCTGACTGCTCCATTTCCGATTCAGTTCCCTGTTAATTGGCCTGGGAGGACATTAGAAGATGACTCAAGTCCTTGGGCCCCTGCCACCCAAGCAGGAGATTCAGATGGAGTTCCAGGTTCCTGGCTTCAGCCTGGCCCAGTCCCAACTGCTATAGCCATTTGGAGAGTGAACAGTGGATGGACGATCTCTATTTTTCCCTCTGTCTCTGTCACTTTTCAAATAAATAAAGATACATCATTTTTGAAAAAGGAAAGGATAAATTTCCCTGGGACTATAGTGGGTCATACATCCCACTAAGATGTATGACCATGGACATACATGTTTGTCTTTTTTTAATAAAAAAATTGTATCTACTTAGAAGCATTCAGAATGTCAACAAAACAGCTGCAAGTTTTTTGCAATTACAGAGTAGTATTCACTTAACAGAACAATTAATTCATGTAAGCTGCATCAGAGACAATTGAAGAAAAAACTCCCACCCCCATATATAACTAATTTGTGCTGCACACCAATGAGAACTTGCTTTAAATGTTCGTGCCAATTTATATCCCCCATGCTGTACCAGGCTTGGTCAGTAGCTACTGAAGATACCACCAGGATAGGGCTCTCTAAAGACACATTCAGTATTGTGTTAACAAAAAAAGACACTGTTCAGTTTAAAAACAAATCTTACACAGCCTTATATTTCAATGTTTTTCTTTAAAAGGAGTGAGTGGTATGGGGGGGATTTAAATGCTTTATAGACAAGAGAAAAAAATCTGCGCTAGAACCAACTTATTCATCATCATCATCTTCCTCCTCTCCCTCCTCCTCATCTTCCTTCTGTTGCTTGCTCTTTTCAGCCTTGGCGACTCCCTTGCTGGTGGCATCAGGCTTTCCTTTAGCTCGGTATGTGGCAATGTCCTTTACGTATTTTCCCTTCAGCTTAGCAGCCTTCTTTCCACCAAGCTGTCTGTCATCTGCAGCAGTGTCGTTCCACATCTCTCCCAGTTTCTTTGCAGCGTAACCAATGGCTAGGCCAGGATGTCCTTTCATTTTCAGGCAATACTCAGAACAAAAAAAGGAAGAGGCCGAAGGGGGCCTCTTGGACGTGTTGGGATCCTTGTACTTCTTTTTGTCTCCCCAGTAGGAGGGATCTAGGTTTTCAGGTCTCTTTCATGACAAGCCTGTCCACCTTTGCCTTGTCTTCAGATTTTCCCTTCAGCAGACGTGGGCTCCACTTCTCTGAGCACTTCTTAGAAAACTCTGAGAAGTTGGCAGAAGTATCTGGATGTTTCTTCTTGTGCTCCTCCCGGCGAGTTTGCACCAAGAATGCGCATGATGACATTTTGCCCCTCAGCTTCTTCGGATCTCCTGTGCCCATGTCTAACTGTTTTCCCACAGCGAGGCACAGAGTCGCCCAGTGGCCTCTGGCTCTCACTTACCTGGCATTGTCTCTATGGAGCTCAATGGACTGCAATGGCTGTGAGAGCGGGAGCTCCATATTTGTCTTTTTTCACTCTAGCTCCTTACCAAGACTTGCAACTTTCAGCAGATATGCTAGAGCCACGATTATGCTCCCCATAGAGACTGATAAACACCTTAAGGGATCCTAGTTTTAAAAATCGTGGTAACCCACTCTATGTAATCAAAAAAAATTTTTTAAACAAAATGATCTCTTTCCTAGATTTGGTGATTGCAAAATTCTGGCTAAAGTCACTGAATCTGAACTTCACCCCACTTCCTGGATTCATTTCTGCCTCCATCTTCCTGGTGACTGAGAATCTGCACATGTTGCCAACTACATAATCTGACAGAAGTGCCAGGTGCTTAAGGCACTGACAATTCAGTGGAGAGCAAGACAGATCAACCAGGTCCCCTTCATGAATCCAGCTAGAGAGAGAAAACAACAAGCACATGAATAAGGAATAAAATTGCATGCTGGTTCTCAGCCAGTGGTTTGAGGACACATGCAAAGGCAAATGATGCCATTCTTCAGACACGTTCTCAGACACGTCCCAGCACCCCTCAGGGGTTAGCATTTCCTTGGTGCCCCAGAGCAACCCAGATTTGATGGAGAAAAGTCAGGGTTGGGTCACAGAAGGTACTCTATTGGCCTGGTGTTGTCAACAATCATCTTGAGAAATGGCATCTAAACAGCTGAAGTGGATAAATCTTTTCCCCAAATAAGCTACTATTTCATCCTCTCTAATCTCCCATTCATATCAGCTTGCTGTCATAAATTCTTCCTCCCATGATGTGTGGAGTCATCATTAAGAAAAGGAGCAAGGTGGCTGGCGCCGCGGCTCAATAGGCTAATCCTCCACCTAGCGGCGCCGGCACACCGGGTTCTAGTCCCGGTCGGGGCACTGGATTCTGTCCCAGTTGCCCTTCTTCCAGGCCAGCTCTCTGCTGTGGCCCGGGAAGGCAGTGGAGGATGGCCCAAGTGCTTGGGCCCTGCACCCCAGGGGAGACCAGGAGAAGCACCTGGCTCCTGCCTTCGGATCAGCGCGGTGCGCTGGCCACAGCGCACCAGCCGTGGCAGCCATTGGAGGGTGAACCAACGGCAAAAGGAAGACCTTTCTCTCTCACTATCCATTCTGCCTGTCAAAAAAAAAAAAAAAAAAAAAAAAGAAAGAAAAGAAAAGGAGCAAGGCAACGCTGTGCGTTGTTGTTCTTGGAGAGACAGCCCCAACTGCTGTTCTTGTGGATTCTTCAATGTTATTGTTTGCAACAGCTGCCACCAGGCACTGTCACAGCCTCTGGGTATTGAGGGGGCATTCTGGGTCACTGAAATCCACACAAGTCCATCCACATTATCAAAGCAAACTCTGAGCCCAGGTCACAGAAATCCAGCAGAGAAATCAGGACATGAGTTTACATCCCATGTACACACTGATGATGACGTGATGATGACCACTGAATCAAGGACAAATGCTCCAAACTCTTGGCTGAGTGTCTGCGTAGCCAGAAATAACCAGAGTGCTCAAGAAAACGTCTCAGCTGAGAATTAAATGAGGCAAGAGAAAGCCAACCAGGGAAGTTGCCCTTTCCTGCAAAAGGGGGGTACCTTCAAGATCTCCCCCAATTCTCTTTGGGAACCCACCTTCAGCTTTCTACCTTCCCAAAGGACCAATTTCTTTATCAGCTCTGTCAATAGCAAGCAAGGCAAGAGGCTACACAACAACCTCATTTCTGGGCTGATTCTTCATCAGCACCTCAAAAGGCATCAAAGTTACTGATTTTGGACAAATGGTCACAGCAATTATGTTTTCAAAGGCCTTCACACTCATGATTCCAGGCTAAGTGTACATTCTCTATTCATTTGGCAGCATAAGGATTTGCCACTTTCTAATTTCTCCCATGTTCTGCTGGGCCTCCTTACTCTTTGCACAAGCCTGATGGCCTTGGCTGGGAAGGTCATCACCTCTTTTATCACCTGGCTAGTATCTGTAGGCCCCGGAAGATTCAGTTCTGGGGTAATTTCTCTTGGTTTTCCTGCTTCTGGGCTTTCTGAACTCTGGGCTTGCATACTTATTCATCCACTTGACCAGGTCAATAGCTTGTCCAGATCCTACAGGGTACAGGGTTTAGGGCTTAAGATTTTGACATCAACTGGTCTGGGTTAAAATTCTACACTACTTTCCAGGTGTAGGACACTGGGTGAATTATTCATCTTCTCTGAGCCCCACTTTCAATATGAGGATAGAAATTGGCTATACTTTAGAACTCTGTTGTGACAATGAAGGAGATGATGTCTGTGAAGGACCTGGCCTACCATGGAGCCACCACTGCACTCACTCAATAGACAGTAGCTGCACATACTGCATTTTTCAGTCCCCTTGGATCATTCACTGTGGTTTCCTCTTCTGTCTGGGAACACAGAGGGCTAAGATAACAAGACTGGGGTAGTAGACTGGGACTTCAAATGCAAAGATAAGATAGACTTTGTCTTGAAGAGCAAGGGCAGAGCCATTCAAGGTTTATGAGCAGAGTTGTGTATTGATAATATGAAGCTTTATAAAAAAAGTCCTCTAAAGGAGGCTAGAAAACAGATCAGAGAAAGGGAGAAAGCAGTAGCAAAAAGATCTAAGGGGAGACTACTGAGAAAATCCAGGCAAGCAGCATTCCAAGGCCTACAGTGGAGGCATGAGAAAAACTGCAAAATAAAAAAAAAAATAAAAAAAATAAAAAAAAAAACAGCCCTTGGGTTTGTAGAAGGAGAAAGAAGTAACAATCAGATTTGGTCGCCAGGAGGAAGCAGTAGTGGTGCTATTGATAGAAGTAGGAAGTGGTGGGAAAGGGGCTGGAGAGACAATGAAGTCAGTTAATCATTCAAAGACAGGATCTCTGCCTCCACCACTGGCCTGGAAATAGAAACAGCCTGGAAGTCTGAGCTACCAAAAGACCACTGCTGTCTCCACTTTGACCATGGCCTTGTCTAAATATGATCAGAGTCAGTGAACTCAGGGGGCTTCCATAGCCTTGGCAGCTCATGACAAGAGCCTAGGGTGATTACTGATGCCATAAACAAGAGTGTCAATTTGTTAAGTCAACATCAGGAGTCACTGTGCACTTACTCCTCATGTAGGATCTTTGTCCTTAGAGTGCTGTACATTGAGATTTAATGCTATAACTAGTACTCAAACAGTATTTTTCACTTTATGTTTCTGTGTGGGAGCAAACTGTTGAAATCTTTACTTAATGTATGCTAAACTGATCTTCTGTATATAAAGAGAATCAAAAATGAATCTTGATGTGAATGAAAGGGGAGAGGGAGTGGGAAAGGGGAGGGTTGCGGGTGGGAGGGATGTTATGGGGGGAAAGCCATTGTAATCCATAAGCTGTACTTTGGACATTTATATTCATTAAATAAATGTTAAAAAAAAAAAGACCACTGCTGTCACACTCAGCAATGACAAGATGATATCCACGCGTACATTCAGGTATACAGCACATACCACAGACACAGGTAGACACAAAGAGGCTAAAACACATCAGCTCACACCCTGTCCTGTTGATGGAGCTGTATTCTCTTACACTCATATTCACAATTCCCTTCACAAGTACACTCACACCATATACACATACAATTTTTAAGATGTCAAATAGATCAAGTGTACTGGGTGACAAGAGGATCCCTCTGTGGGTGAGGACTGTACAGTTGTAAGAACCAAGTCAGAAGATGGGGTTGAGTCAAACATCACATAGGATAAAGTTTAAAAATATATATTGTCAAATGTAGGAAGGAGGTACTTATTTCTAAGCAAAGAGCACAATTTTGTTGCTAAGTTCTTTGCATAGGCATCTGAGTAGTAGTCCTTCATTTTCTATGTATTCGTATTCTCTATGCTTATTCACACACTGATTTGATCCTTACTTCACCCCCAATGAGCAATTTAGAGCTCGAGATGTTATTATTCCCACTTTACAATGAGGACAGCAAAGCTCAGAAAGGAAAAGTACCTTACTGAATATCGAGTTGTTGATAGTAGTGGACTCAGAATTCAAATTCAGGTCTGTCTGCCTAGAAGGTAATTACTTTTCCACTCTCATGTGGTATCTGAAATGATTCACACATTAGGATTGCAATGATGAAAAAGTCTTTGTTTATTGCACAGAAACAAAGGAATTATTGAAGATAATAAGAAAGAGAATATAGCCATGTTTTCTTTTTCTGTATCATTCTTTAAAAATAGTCCCAATTTTTAAATTGTGTTGGGGAAAAGAAAATAAAGCAAGTGCTGTTATTTGCTCAAATAATAGAAGGACAAGAGGCTGAGGTCCCCTAGAATAGCATAGAGCAGGTTTTGAGAAAGGACTTTTTAAAGTTGAGCTTCAGAGACAAGCCTAACAGAGAGAGAGGGACCATGGGGTGATGCAAGGGGAGAGTACAGAGCTAAGGTACAAGGTGCTCAGCAGTCAAAACGTTCTCAATCCCATTTCCCTCACTGCAGAGTTCCCAGGCTGGATATCAGCAGTATGTTAATCACACCCATGCTATGGGAAATTATATGGGCATTGGGGTCTGAGAGAGCACAGGTGTTCTGAACCATGTATTTCTTTCTCAACAGACTCTAAAAGGACGGGAGTTTGGACCTTCACAACAGAGAGCTTGTAAGTATGCTCATTTTCTATGCCTTTTCTTGCAAGGAACAAAAACAATTTTAGTAGTTCTGACATGTAGGAGGTTGAGGGGTCAGTCTTTATTGCCAAGTTGCTAAGCCAACAGATGCAAACCCAGAAGAGCAATGAGGCTTCCCCCCTAATCACTAAGAAGGCAAAAGTTTGCATTGGCCAAATGCATGGCCCAGAGCATGGCCCGTGGCACTAATGGCCTAGACTCAAAACTCAGCTCTGGAGTTTACTAGCAGTACCACCTGTGGTCAAATAATTTCACCTATCTCAGTCTCTTACCTCTAAAAATGAAAATAACACTCTCCCTACTTGAGTGGGAATTAAATTAGTTAATATCTATAAAAGGATTGGATCAATGCCTAGAAAATCATCAAGAAATCAATGGATTTTTGCTTTTTACCACCAACAGCAGCATCTTTATCACTGCAGTTTGAAAATACTTAATCTAATATTATTTCTGAGAACCAAAGGGAATGTCTGAGTCTTTTCAAGAACTAAGGGAGAATCAGGGCCCCAGAGAGAGAAAAGAAACTGCCAAGGACATGATTACAGGCTAGATCTCACCTCCTGCCCATCTCATTTCTGTTGGTACACCCACACAACCCAGTGGATAGTTCAAAGGACCATGAAGAAGGCAAAAGGCCAAGTAGCTCCTACAGAGGTACCTTGAGGGGAGCAGCAAAGTGTGCACTGATTATGTACCAAGAGTCATGCTGAGCCTTCCCCATGCATAGTAAGGGTCACCGTGCCCATATTAGAGAAAACAGAGTCTTAGGCTAGCTAACTTGTCTAAAGTCACCGGGCCAAGGTTCTTTTGTGTTCAAGACTTACCCTTGTGTCTCCCTTATCTCCAATGCTGCTAACTACAGACACCATATTCCAATACAAAAACCCATAACCAGTGGAATTGGACCAAACTGAAGGAGATTCATGTTTCTCTTCTTCCATGGGTGCCTGCAATTCCTAAAACCCTGTCTTCACTCCAGTTACCCCTTAACACATATAGAACATATCTTTCTTTTTGTTACAGACATGCCTCTCAGAGCTGATGGAAATAAGCCAAGGGCACACCTGACAGGTAAGTCTCCCTAAAGTGTTTTCCAAGAGACCACTATCCATGGTCCTGAGCTTTTCTTCAAGACAGGTACCAGAACTCAGTCTAGGGGTTTCAAACTAGAAAGCGCACCCCTTGATGACAGGTAACTCCTCTCATTTGAGGGACTTTGGAGAACTTCCTCCCTGTGAATGTCCCAAAGGCCCATGTATTTTAGGCATTTTCTATCAGATTCTCTCACCCCTCTTCCTTTCTCACCTGCCTCATTTGCAAATCCAGCATTCAGAAAAGGCTTTCCTCAGACTCAGAGCTTCAAGCAATTCTGGACCTGATCACAGATAAAAAGGTCCCTGAGCTGCCAACACATCCAGTTTACCTGTGCCTTGAGCATCACAGGATACTTACAATGAGGAAGGTGCTTCCAAAGAATGTTCATTGGTGTGAGGCTGTTGAGTGCAACCTCATAATATCAGCTGGTCAGTTTCCCAAATCTACAGTATCAATTCCAGGTACCTAACAGCTGGAGTTTATATTCCTCTAAGACTCTGGAAAAAAGATCAAGACAATTCAGAAATACATGTTTAAAACCTGTCGGTGGTAGGGTGAGGATTCAATCTAGTGGCTAAAACACCAGTTAAGATGTGTGTCTTCCATGTCAGGGCACTTGGTTCAGCTTCTGGATCTTGACTCCAGCTTCCTGTTTATGCAGGACCTGAGAGGCAGCAGGTAATGGCTCAAACAATTGAGTTTCTACGCCTCATATGGGATGCCTGGTTTGTGTTCCAGTCTCCCAGCTTTGGCCCAGAACAGTCCACCCACTGTAGGCATTTTGGGAATTGCACCAGGAGTCTCAGTCAGTCTTTATCTATCTTTCTTTCTTTCTTTCTCTGTCTGTGTCTGTGTTTCTCTCTCTCTTTCTTTCTCTCTCTTTCAGGACTGTAAGAAAATTTGCCTTCTGCAGGGTGATACTTTTATGCCACAAGACATTTGCATTATCATTTGACTCAGAGGGTGTTATTTGTGGTAAATATTGAGTGAAGGTTAGGACCAGGGAGTTGCCAAGTTACCATCACTTAGTCCCCATCTATAAGAATGAGAAGAATTTAACAGGTTGGGCTGGAAAACCCTAAAAACTACTAAGTATAGAGATGCCACTCTTCTTATGAATAAGGGAACTAGAAATACATGGGGAAGGAGAGGGTCCATGTTCTATTAAGTTTCCAATATGCACCAGACACTGTAGTAAACATTTAACATTCATTCTCTTATCTCATTGCCTGTCAGCTCAATGAAGTAAAGATTAGTCACTCCTATTTGCAGATGGGGAAACTGAGCTTCAGACAATAAAATTCACTTGTCACAACTTACATGACTAGGAAGTAGAATTGAAATTCAAGCTTGGGCCGGCGCCGCGGCTCAATAGGCTAATTCTCTGCCTAGCAGCGCTGGCACACCGGGTTCTATTCCCGGTCGGGGCGCCGGATTCTGTCCCGGTTGCCCCTCATCCAGGCCAGCTCTCTGTTATGGCCCAGGAGTGCAGTGGAGGATGGCCCAAGTTTTTGGGCCCTGCACCCCATGGGAGACCAGGATAAGCACCTGGCTCCTGGCTTCGGATCAGCCCAGTGCGCCGGCTGCATCGCGCCGGCCGCGGCGGCCATTGGAGGGTGAACCAACGACAAAGGAAGACCTTTCTCTCTGTCTCTCTCTCTCACTGTCCGCTCTCCCTGTTAAAAAAAAAAAAAAGAAAAAGAAAAAAAAGAAATTCAAGCTTGACTTTCAAAACTTTAGTTTCCATTACAACACACTTCCTACCCGAACTCCTACTTGCACTGTGTTGACATAGTTAAAATCATCTACCTAGTTCATAGATGCTGTCTTGTCTAGAGACTTATTGAATTTGCTTTTGCATCATCTGAGAAAAAAACTTTTAATCCACTGCAGCATCCATAAAGAGAGAGCAGAGACTACCGAGGGTGATGAGTAAAAATGCCCTTTACAGATTTTGTAAAGACACATCAGAGTTTTCCAGGGACATTTTAATGAGGGAAGAGAGGAAACCCCACACATTTTGAACATGCTTCATAGTTGCAAAAGCAATTTTAGTCTAGTCAGCGATAGGAAGGGTGCCTAGAAAACTCCAGGGACCAGATTTCATGTCACCTACTGAGTGTGAAGGTTATTAAAGTTTCTGTAAACACAACCTATCTCAAAACTCTAGTATTGGTATATAATGGTGAGTGCTGTGTATTCCAAAGGCAGTTATAGGGAATTATAGTAAGTTTATATTTATCCCAAAAGTGTTAATTTTATTTCAGGTTATCTTACTTGAATATTTGATTCTATCATTTACTTCTGCAATAGATAAACTTCATAAGTGTTCATTCATATGTTTATATGCTACATCTTTGTGAATAATGTAAACATAAGAACATATAAAAGTAAGTAGTAAAATAGATTCATTTTTGATTTGTCAAAATTGAAGATGCTGGTTTATTTGGGGGGAGAAAATGAGTATGTAGTGAATACAACTGTATTCAGCCTTTGTGGTGATAATTTCTGTTCACTTGGTCTTCAGAACAGGACTCTCAATGAGCCTTACCCGTAGTTTACAGACAGAACAGTGAGGCTCAGAGAGGAGAATGAGCCTACATAGTTGATTAATGAGCTAGCATGCTACAGAATCATAGTTGGAACTGGGTCTATGTGGCCCAAAGCCCAGGTCCCTTCTACTCTACAAGCAAAATGCACCAGCTTATGTTTTGGCCCTGTCAATGTGAGAGAAATATTCCAAAATGTTCTGGGTCTCTGGTTCCAATATATGTCCTGCATGTTGATTCTTTAGCAATTATGGTCTGTATTTCATATGACCATGGATCACAGGATTTGAAGACAATCAGAGGAAACATCTGATTCTGAAATGTCCTCTTTTGGGATTAAAGCATGTCTAAACAAGAAAGGCAAATTAAAATGAATTTATGGGTGGGCATTTAACCTAGCAGTTAACATCTAAGTTAAGACATCCTGACTCCAGCTTCCCACTAATACAGATCCTAGAAGACAACAGTGATGGCTCAAGTGATTGGGTTCCTGCCACATACATGGGCAATCTGGTTTGAGTTCCTAGCTCCAGGCTTTGTCCCCAAAACCCATCCAACAGCCACTGCAGGGATTTTGGCATTTGGGGAGCAAACCCAGTGAATGGGAATACCCTCTTGCACAGTCTCTCTCTCTCTCTCTCTATCCTTCAAATAAATAAGACTGTAGTTCAGAAGATATTCATAATTACCAAAGTATTTAAGATACACCATCTCTTATAGTCCTTTCACAGGTGTTATTGTCTCTATTTTAAAAATAAAAGACATATCAAACAAAAATGAACCTAGATTTAGTAACTATTACTAAAGGATTGTTGATAGAGGGAGGATGAAGGAGAGAAGAGACAACAGTTGTATTAGTATCTGGGAGAGTTGGGATCCCGATCCTTGACGATATCAAACCCCCTAATGCTCCAGCCCCTTACATAAAATAATATAATGCTTGCATATAATCTATGAATATCCTTCTGTATACTTTAAATCACCTCTAGATTATGTATAATACCTAGTACAATGTAAATGCTAAGTAAATAGTCAAAACACTGTAAATTTTTTAGGAAATAATGATGAGGAAAAATGATCTGTTTGGTATGGACACAATTTTTCCCCAATATTTTCCTGTGATAGTTTGTTGAATTCACAACCCTCCCCCCCAGTATTTTCCAACTATAGTTGGTTTAATCTGTGGATATAAAACCTACAGATATGGAGGACCAAATGTATTTTGATGGGGATAGGGCGACGGCCATAGGGAGACTACTTTGACATTGAAGTCAGCAAATTTCTCAAGAGTTGGGCTAAAGGGGCTTTTCTTCTATGAAGAGGAATAAGCAAAGCTAAAATGAACCATATACAGAGAAGTAGCATGAAAGACTAGATTTGAGAACATGTATCCCAGAGCCAGCCCGATCTTAGAATGGACTGCATTCTTCCCAGCCTGAGGGTGGCTAGCATTCAGGAGTCTGGAAAAAAGAGAGAAGCCTAACCAAAGTGGTCAGCAAGCACATTTTTCTGACCAGTTGAGATAAAATAGTCCAGCTCATCATTTATGGGCCAAAGGACAGGAATGTGAGGCCCTAGTGTCTAGTCTTGTCACAGGTAAACAAGGGGGATCCATGAGTCTTATTAGCTAAGTCAAGTGGAAAAGGATGGTTCTTTGCAGTAAGCCATTTTCTGGAACACAAAAGAATAAGAGATTTTCTTCACACTCATTGTTTTTTCTAGGACCACGGGTCTCAGGAAAATTCAAAATTGTCATCTCACAGAGCTCAGAGAGGCAATGTAGATTGCCCCAGGACACCCTTCCAAGATGCTATTCTTTTTGAACATACTTATACGTCCACTCACTTACCCTTCACCCATTCTTCCACAAGGCGCTTGTTAGCTGCTGGTTATATTAATTCACTTTATTCTTCCTTGAAAATATACAAGATGCTTTTTAGTCAAATTTACAGCTCCTGGTGTCAGCAAATTGAACTTCTCTGTTCTCTTTGCAGCTGTGAAACAAACTCCCACACAGCCCTTGAGAAATCACTTTCCAGCTCTGCATTGGGAACATGAGCTAGGCTTGGCCTTCACCAAGAACCGGATGAACTACACCAATAAATTCCTGGTGATCCCAGAGTCGGGAGACTACTTTGTTTACTCCCAGGTCACATTCCGAGGGACCACATCTGAGTGTGGTGTCATCAACCAAAGGAGACGACAGACCAAACCAGACTCCATCGTTGTGGTCATCACCAAGGTAACAGACAACTACCCCGAGCCTGCCCAGCTTCTAACAGGAACCAAGTCTGTGTGTGAAATGGGCAACTGGTTCCAGCCCATCTACCTCGGGGCCATGTTCTCCTTGGAAGAAGGGGACAAGCTGATGGTGAATGTCAGTGACGTCTCCTTGGTCGATTACACAAAGGAAGACAAAACTTTCTTTGGTGCCTTCTTGCTGTAGGGCAAAGTGGGCATCATTGTGTGAAGATCCTTCTGCCTCCTAGTTCCTAATCTTGTCCCTTCATTTATAATGGCAGCCAAGGGTTTTCTTGGGTCCAGGGGTAGGGTGCATTCCATAAAGACAGTGATTTAGCTATGAAATTAAGGACCCAAACATTCACTCTATATACCTCTCTGGTGAGAATACTAATTGGAAAAAGGCAAAAGAGAGATAATTATCATGGTTTTTTCCTGGATGAATAGTGATTTTTGAAACACTGATCACCTAATGAAGGGTTGATCTATTCATGTCAGGATTCACAGAGGAATATTTCACACCTTCCTATATACATTTGTTACCAGTAATCCATTTATTGATCAGTTTGATTATAAATTTGCTTCAGCTCAGGAGCTTTGAAAAAAGTCCAAAGCAAGTCCTGGAAAACAGTGTGAGCCCTTCAGAGACAATCCTTTTAGTCTTTCCTAGTGACTCGCCAAAAAAATCGAAAGAGAGCTAGTATTTCTCATGAATATTCTCAAAGAAATGAATTGGTCTTCATGCTATAGATGGCCTATTGAAATGTCAAAATAAGTGAGTATGAGTTCCACATGCATAACAAAAATATGGCAATCACATTTATTCAGCACAGCTTTCTTGAGCACCTATTATGTTCTGAGTACTATCTGGATCCAGAAGATACTATGAAGAACAAAGCAGACTCTGCTAAAAACTTGTATGACTATCTCTAGATGTTTCCTTGTTAAAGATCAGTCAACATACTCCAAATAACTCCAAATTCTAAGATTTCTGGCTTTCCCCTGACAACATAAGATATTTGGCTGATTAGGTCACTCAAGACACGTGAACAAATTTCTAATGGACTAAACCAACTATACAGCAAGCTTGACTGATGCTGGAATGCAACAGATTTACTCTCTGGGGAGAAAAATATGTCAATCACCAAATCTGAAGAAATTAGCCTAGATCTGCCTGGAGGTTTGGTTTGTAACTCTGTATGTAGAGTGTTTTCTGAGCATTTTTCTGTATAATATGGGATTAGCTAAGGACCTAGCAAGGACCTCTTTCTTGGAGGAGAGACCAGATACTGAGAAGGTCCCTTCTGTGCATCCCAACTATGTGATCTTCCTGCACAAATACTCACCTGTCAAGGATGAGCAGGGCAGTGCTGCTCTTAGCCTCTGTTCTGCTTGACTTGTCTGTACCTGTGAAGCAAGAATCCACCAATTTGTTTCCCAAGATCAAAGGAGCTCTTGGGAATGAAATCAGTTCACTCCCTGTATTCTGTGTAGTCTCAGAGCATGTTAGTGTGACATATCCAGGCATCCAGTGGCCTCTGTCATAAATGTCCCCTATCACGGGACATGCTATAGCTGGGTCTAAGGACAAATTTGGCACCGAAACCACTCTTCTGCTGCGAGTTGCTGGGAGACTGCAGAGGCAGAGAGGCACATGCTGTGTCTCCTGATCACATAACTGGTGGAGTAGTGGGACTTGAACAGTATTTGTGGAGCTATAATCAAAATAGAAATTAATGTCTGGCTTCTCAGATGGGCAGTTAAGGTTCTCAGTATATTTCCTAAGCTCGGCTCAGCTAACTAACAGCAGTCCTCTTCCTTGCCTTCAGTTTCTCAAAGCAGTTGAGGACTCCATGAGAGAAGGGTGTGGTCACCTCCACCTTCATGGAGGAAGTGAAGCCTGAAAGAAGGTGGGTGGCCCTCAGACGACCACGGGAAAGGGCATCTAAGATGGGGGGAAATACCCTTTGCCTAAAGCAGAAAGGAAAGGTTTCTCAGTAACTCCAAAACTCGCTTCAGAAAACAGTATCCCCTCAACCGATTCCCAGTACAATATTTATTGACTGATGAAGAGTGTTTCATGTGTGACTCTTGCCCACCTCCATGGTCAGAACAAGCATCCCATTAAGAAAACACAATGTCCTGTGTACACCTGTCTCTGCGGTGTCCGAGAGCCCCAAGTCACTGGAATGTACAGGAAAGCATTGGCATGGAAGAGCCACTTTCTCCCACCACAAGGCAGCTTTGCGCCAAGAGCCTTCAAACCTGCCCACTATTCCATAGCGGGTGTGGTAAATTTGAAAATGTATTCAAGACAGGAATTTCTTAGGATATGTTAAGCTTTGGGGAAACATCTCTGCTGCATATTTATTTCGCTCCTGTCATGAGCTTATTTGTTGAAGAATGTACTATAGCTCCGTTTTTTGCTGCTGATTATGTTAGATTCTCTATAATACATATTTTACTATTCAGAAAGGCACAGCCAAACATTCCTAATGTGACTCAAATCAGACCTCTGTTTCTAAGGCTTTATATCCATAGCAAAAATTAGGGCACTATGTTCAACAATGAGATGAGAGAATGCTTTTTAACCCCTAGAAGGGGTTAATGGGATCATTCAAGGGTTTGGAGGAAAGAACAAACATGTTCTAGAGAATAGTTGATTTGGGGTTGGCAGGGGAATGGAATGCTAGTTAAATGTCTCTCAAATATCTGAGCTCAAATCAATTCCACAAACATTTACTGAGTGTCTTCTCGCCTGGGGACACAAAAATAAATTATTTTTATCCCAGACAGGCTCATTCTAACTGCTCAGCGCCTCTATTGTCTGCAGATCTTTTAATTTACTTCAGTGTATTAGATAATTAATTAGCTAACTCTAGGCATATGGATATTTTCTCATTACAAAAATGGGTTTCATTTGATGAGGGATGATCATTAGCAAAATGATTTGTGTTTACATTGTGTTTAAATAGCTGTTCAAGTGTAGTTTTTCATAAGTAAATAGAGAAGGGAAGCACTGACACATGTTCCATAGTAGACGCTATCCTCTAAGCCACATGTAGAAATAGGTTATTATTTTCTGCCCTTGAGTCTGGTCATCAACACACTTGAAAACACTAGAAAAATTTAGATGACCCAGAGATGACTTGAGAAGTCTGTTTCTCAGCAAATAGAGGAACTACAATCAAAACGCGTGAGTCACAAGAATTTTGACCAGAGCATGGTTTAGAACTACTGGCAGAATGGAACTGCTTAAGCTACTAGAATTTCGAGTGTTTTTTTTTTTTTTTCAACTAAAGTGCAGTAAGAAAAATGAAAAGTACGCTTTTCACATCCTTAAACATACTGGGTTCAGTTTAATAACAGGGCATTCCAAAGCCCTTGGTTCCATTGCAATCTAAGCTGTACTAAACCATTGGAAATTCCACTTCTGTGCTCATCAATAACCCTCCTAGATTATAAACTTCATTTTGTTCATGCACACAAACATGGTTGTTGCCAATAGTCTCTTGCAAGTTATTTTTCTCAAATCCCTACTTAATCATGTTTCCATTATTGTGACATAGAGGATTAATTCTTCAGGACAGGATTGTTGCAAATGTCTCGTGACTCAAGATTTCTTACTCTCCTAGGGCCCAGAGTCCTGGAAATGATTTGTTACTTTTAGTAGAATTTTAAGTGTACATCCTTATCCTGGATATTAACCTTATTGTATTGTATTGGCAACTAGGCCTTTGAATGATTCAGTGGACTGAATTTGGTAGACTGGATACCCTGGCCCAATTCACACTTGCTCTTTCCATCATCCCTCGTTAAGAAGAAAACACCATATTAGCCCAAATAGGAGATATCTAGGACCACTCAATTGAGGGCCATCTAGAGCCAGGATTTTGTCTTTCTAAATCTTACACCATAATCCTGGACTCATCTAATTTCTCTCCACTGTTATTAAGTATGATTCATTTTAGTAACTGGGGAAGAAATTGAGGAAGAAAAAAGTTATCTTCAAAATGTACAGGGCAACATAGAAATGGCGAGGAAACTTCTTCACTGTGTCCCTAGAGGAGAGTTCTGGAGCTAAAGGGTAATAGATCTAGGATCACTACATCTGGCTCCATAGCCAAAGGATGCTTCTACTCAACAGCAGAGTTTTCCCAGGTGGTGTTTTCTTAGTCTCTGGGGGTATTCAAGCAAAGAGCCTATCATTATGGTTTTATAGAAGCTATTCCTTTGTAGAGATTGGGGGAGGGATTAAGCCAAAGGATTTCCAAAGTCTTTCCAAGTCTATGATTCAGTGACTTGTTTTTAACTGACTTCCATGTGTTCTATTTGATCATTTTGAACCTGGCAGGCTTTGTCCAAAGTTCAGTGGCTTCCAGTCTAGAAGCAGTTGTCATTTCCTACTTGCTTAGAGTGTCCAGCACAAAGTGATTGTGAGCTCTTGGCCAATAGAGAAATGTCATGGAGTTTCAGAGCTGCCAGTAGTAGTTTATCTAAGTTACATAATCTTAAGGATGAAGAAACCTAGGCTCAGAGAGGTGACATCAATGGCCCAATGCCATACAGGAGTAGCTGGTAGATTAAGGCCACAATTCCTATCTCCTGACACCAAGCCTAGAGGCCTTTCAACTTCACCCATGAATCACCTCTGTTTTGAGCATCCGTCATGTAACATCACTTAGCCAGATGCTAGAGCACTGTGACAGGTAAATCTCACGCTCATGGTGTATACATTCAGGAGGAAGGAGACACATAGGATAGAGTAGATAAAGTAGCTGGATGTAATCAAATGATTTTATTCTTAAAGTCGTTAGAATACGTAACTTTCCCCTTTTTTGTTTCAGGGGTGTACAAGTTGAACAAATACAGGTGTTTGTGTGGTTTCAGTGATGAGCCCCACGTGCTTTCATTGAGTTTATGTTTTATGTTAAAACGCCACAACCTGAAGGTAAAATGCATATTGTATGTTGTTGGATATGTACTTAGCTAGTAAGCATCCCATGTCTTCGGGCACCACTGTAGAAATTCTAATCCCTGTAAATGAAATGCGACGTGTATTAATGTATTTAACAGTTGTAACTTAATAAACTGGCATCAAAAGCCACAGGATTTTAATAATGAGGTAGTTCTTCTGTTCATCTGTTCATTTATTTTTCTTTCTATATTAAGGCCTAGGGGTAACTTCTTGGGATTTTTTTTAAATGCACCTACTTGCATATGTTCTTGAATGCAAAGGAACAACCAATTTCCACAACTTAGAATAAATCTTGTAACAAATTGATTGTGACACCTCAAATTGTGCCACTCTGGTTGGATGATAAGAAGGAAGACTGCAGCTAAGGGGCCGGATCTCATAGCAAACCACCCTGAAAAAGAGAAAGCATGGCTGGAACAATGAAGAGAGTCAGGTGAATACTAGATGAAGCCACTACTTGGATCCAGGTCTGTCTCTGAAGCTACACCTGCTGCCTCTCATAAAAACATCAAACAGCAGGAGTCAAAGCAGTTCAATGCCACTCTATCACCCAGAACAATAGCTGGGGTCACTGTCAGTGCTCAGCCAACAGCTTGGGCCACATTAAATTGCCATTTCTGAGGGCCAAAAGTGATCACACATCAGAATTTCATTTGTTTTCCCCTAGTTAGAGCTAGAATCAAACATGAAGTCCCCAAAATGTCCCTCCCAGTGTGGAACCTGGGAATGTATCCAAGTCCTTCTGATATTCAGTTCTCACTTTAGCTTATATCCATCTTTGGGAGTGATAAGAAAAAAATTTTATTGCGCTTATAGCAAGAAATTAGTTATTTTCCAGAAATTTTTTAACACTAAATATCTGTAAAATGTGACATAAAAATGAAACCTGGTATTTGCAGCAAAATGAATGAAGCAGGAAGTATTATGCTTAGTGAAATAAGTCAGACACATAAGGACAAATAGCACGTGTTCCCTCTCATATTTGGAAGTTTAAAATAGTAATTAATGATACACATATTGAATCTGAATTTAAAATAGTGAAGTTGGGAAGGGTGGGAAGAGGGGGCTGGGGGAGGTCGGACAATGGGTACCAAAACACAGTACAGTGAGCATGCTGGTGTTTCACAGAGATGACTAAAGCTCGTGACAATATCTAATATTCTCTACAAAGAGCTGGAATAGAGGAGGCTCCAAACACACACAGAAAGACACAGATGCAGAAAGGCTGGTTGCCTGGTAAGGTCTGTTTAAACTATGTATACATGTTGAGATGGTACTTTGTACCTTTAAACATGCACAAGTGTTATACCTTGACCCAACACTTAAAAAATACATTTAAAAAACTTAACTGCAAGCAAAGGTCGGTCTCCCTCAATAAAGAATTACTCATTCTAAAATATAAATATACTTTTCTTATGTATCCATTCATGACCAGAAAAATAATATTTCAGATTGCATTTAGAACTCACCTATGGAAAGAGCTCTGTGGTATTTATCTGGAGCTTGGCAGGGGACTGCTCACTCTTTCACCTCTGTTTAGTTTATAGGTCATCACTACCTCCAAAAGTAAAGACACCTTTTATTCACTAGTTTGAAACCTTCACTCCTTCAGGGCGAGAAACGGAAGGGTAACTGCAGCTGAGACCTGAGTCCCGGGGTCTGCCCATGATGTTCCACATTGACCGCACTTTTCGCTCTCCCTCTGCCCCCCTGGTCGCCCTGATCTTCCATGTGGCTTGGCCACCATTTCCATAAAGGATGGCTGTCTTCCCTTGAAAGCATTGTCTGAACACTCTGACCCCAACATATACTCCTTTCCTGAATGCCAGGGAATTGCACCACATTCCTGCTGGCTGTGGTAGGATTACCGACACCACCACCATGCTGTCAGCCTAATGTGGGAAGCCTCAACTCTGGCCAGTTGGGTTATTCTACTCACATCTCACTTTCTCCATCTATAAAATGAGAATAGAGGTAGTACCTGCCTCCAAGTGCCCTTGTGAGGATCAAATGAGATAATGCCCAGGAAGCTGCCTGACAACAGTTCTGGCAAGGTCCATGGCCAGTACTCAATAAATAGCAGTTGTCATTCTAGCAAATTGACCTGGAAAATCTGTTCTCTGCATTTCTTCTCTTCTACATTTAAACAGGCAGCACAAATTACAGAAAACCATAAGACCATATTGAATGGTAAGTGAGGGGCTGGGGACTCAGTTATTCCTTCATTCAACAAGCAGTTCCATGTGTCAGATAAATGTTTCAGGATGCTGCACATGAGACAGACAGTACTGAAAGGTAATGAGTTATGTTGTCACCTGTCGTGCTAGCAACCCATATGGGCACTGGTTTGAGTCCCGACTGCTCCACTTCCAATCTAGCTCCCAGCTAAATGTGTCTGGGAAAGCCAAAGATTGCTTGGGTCCCTGCACACATGTGGGAGGACTGGAAGAAGCTCCTGGCTCCTGGTTTAGGCCTGGCCCAGCCCTGGATGTTGTGGCCCTTTGGGGAGTTAACCAGCAGACAGAAGTGTACTTGCTCACTCTCCCTAAGTCTGCCTTTCAAATAAACAAATGAATCTTAAATACACACACACACACACACACACACAGGACTATTGGGCTCATCAAGCTTCCACACTATTGGGTTGAAGATGTGGGGAGGTGGTGGCAATAAAGGAATTACTAAGACACAGCGCATTGTGGTAAATTATCTAAAGGACACAGAGAGTGAAGATAAGGGACAGAAATGAAAGATTCACATTCCATGTGAGTGATTCAGGGAGGCCTCTGAGCCACCCTGCAAAGTGTGTTTTGTTTTGTTAACATCTGGACTTGTGACTCCACAACACAATTATAGGCTGATAGAAAGTGACTCACTCCATGGGTTCTACTAATGATTGGGGCCTTTGGGGGCAAAAACAAGGTGACTGAGTACTGCCAGCAGCTAGCTATCCCTGGGCCAAAGCAAACAAGTTATGCTTTGGACTCTGAGACAGGGCTGGTAACAACCACCCCACTAACATCTAGGACTGCACTCAACATGCTCAGATGGGAAGCACTTCTCCTGCAAACACTGCAGGGAGATCCAGCGTCTCCCTTGGCACTTTCTGATGCTTTTTAAGAACGATTCCCAACTAGACTGTGCTTTTCTGTTGGCCAAGGAGCTCTTCCAGTTTTTGCCCTTTTACTGGCAACACATCCGACATCATAAGGAAAATTATTGGCATATGCCCCTTCTCCCAAGAGCTCCATGGGGAAGAAGAGGAGAGAGTCTGGATATGAATGGCCATTTTACAGAAAAAGCAAACCATGGCTCAGGGAGGAAGTCATTATGCCAAGTATTCATTAGAAATAAAGGGACTGATTCAAGCCTGACCAACCCCGGTATGGATGTCCCAGCCACACGATGCCTCCCTGGGGGATACAGTCCATAGGCAAAAGGCTTAAAGAGTTCTCACCCCAGGAGTCTACGTAGCAAAGATAAAGCCCTCGTAGTATTTATGGATGCGAAGCAGGTAGGAGAAGAGAAGGACCATCCAAGTAGTTTGTGTACTGTTTCCTCTCCAGGACACTCTCATACCTTGTCCATCTGTTCATGGGCAACTGTACTGCAGAGACATCACCGTTTCATGCCAAGTGTCCCTAGATGGAAGCTGGGCCACCTTAGAATGGTCACTCTCCCTTACACCCCACATGTACTCACTCAGTAAGGCCAACTCCTGAGTATCAAATCAAACTCCTTCTCTTCTTATTACAAAACTCTCCCTAGTGATCTCCCTGCTTCAGGTGAAGTCCATACAGCCCATACCACTCAGCAGCTAAGTGGTCTTGAATTAAAAAAGAAAAATCGTATACTTCTCTGATGAGAAATGCTATGAAAGCTTCTGATCACCTCTCAAGGGAAATTCAAGCTCGTGAACCTGGCCTCCAAAGTCCTTCCTGATTCAACTCCTACCAAAATTTTTGCTTCTGCCAGTGTCCCATCCCTATAAGCCATGGTGTGCAGATAAACATTTCATGACCAGCTGTCCACAAGAAAGCTCGGTTGTGAATCATCATTTGCCAATACCCATGGTGTAAATATTTCTGTCATGACCAGTTTTAAGCAACCACTGTGTTGCTGCTGAATGTAGAGCTGGGAGAAGACACAACGCACATTGAAGAGAGCTGGGAAGCAGCATAGCATTCACAGCATTTCTACAGATAAAGTAGAAATACACAACCTTAGGGGATGGATAATATAGGTTTTAGTGCTCATTTGGAAGTGACATATTTGGAGTATTACCCTTGTTTTAATATTGTTTATGTGCATGTAAGTTTATGCAATGTAATTTTCAATCAAGGCTCACGAGCTTCCTGGAAATTTAACACTCAGTTATCATATGTTTATACACACCTGCTTCAGCATCACTGATTAACCTTTGCCATGACTGTAGCCCTACTTTTTGCTCTGGGCAGCTTGCCTCCCCTCCAACCCCATACTCATTTATCAAGACTTAGGTGCCCCTCAGCTGTGGAGCCTTCCTGGAGTGGCCCATGCAGAGGGTCCCCCAGATACCACCAACTCCCTCACAGGATCACTGTCTTTCTGTCTGTCCTCCATCAGATAATGTCTTATTTACTCTTGGGAACTAGCATCAAGTGAATCCTAATAAATGTTTGTGGAGCAAACTACTAAGTACAGTTTTGAATTTAGATCCCCTCCCCATGACAATTTTCTTCCAATTTTCAGCATTATCCAATCTTACTTCCCACTGAGGGTCTTAAATCACAGCCAAAACAGTCTTTAAGTGAGGACTGGAAGCAGAGAAATTTCAAAGTATATTTTAGTGACCTATGTTTTTGCAGAAATATAAATTCAGATATCATCCCCATATCCATCCAGGTCAATTCCCCCATAGCAAGAAAAAGGAGAGGAACTTCAGACGGAATCAGACCTAATCCAGCAGCTGATTCCATAGGATATTCTGGAATTGATCCAGAGCTAAACACCTGCCACAAAACAAATTTGAGTGGGTGTTTTTCATTTATTCAGTTTTTATTCAATTCCCACAGGAATCTTATCAATTAATAATTGCTTGCTCCTATTATAGCTGAACAAATGAAAATTTGAAGTGGTGTTTTGATCTTCCAAAGTCCCAAAGATAATGAGCTGCAGAACCAAGATTTGAACCAAAGTCTGATTGACTGAAAAATGCATGTCTTTAACCACTGGAATAGAAATACACTGTTCCTCTCTCATCTGTCCTCTCCTAAGATGTGGAGAGAGAGGAAAAGAGGGGAAGAGGAAGAGGAGAGAGAGAGAGGAAGAGTGAGAGAGGGAGAGAATAAGGTAAGGTGAAGAGAAGAGATGGGAAGGTAGGGAAGAGAAGAGATAAGAAGGGTATGGAAGGGTATGGAAGGGGAGAGGAGGGGATGAGAGGGGAGGAGAATTCACCATTATTCAAAACTTCCCCTGAAGCATTCTAACACTAGTTTCTTTACTCTTGTTAACTCATTTAACCTTACATGGAAGATAGGTATTATTATTATTCCATGAGCAAGCTGAGACTTGGATAGCTTGAGAAAACTGACCAGTTTCGTGTATCTTCTAAGCAACAGAACTCAGCTTTCAAAGTCCTTCTTCCTTCCGAAGTTCACATTTCCAACCCTAACACAATCTTTGAACCCCGCTTCTCCCTGCAGCCACTCCCAAGAAATCAGTATCTCAGCTTCAAATTGAAAGAATGCAGGACCATAAATAGTTGCTCCAGGAGGACTGGGATAATCACTGGGATTGTTCAACAAAACAGGAAAATAACTTCTGATTTCATCAGACAGATGATCTCAGCAGTGTTCTGTGGCTTTGTTAAATGAGGAGGAAGTCAGGATGATAGCACTGAAAATTCTTGGACATTTCCCTGTGTTTCCCCATTGGTCCCTTAAAGTGAATCCCAAAAGGTTAAATGTGGTTTTATCACAGTGTGGGTGTCAATTTCATAAAGGAGGGAAGAAAAAGGCATTCATGGGGAACTTAAGCTTTCTGTCCACAATGAAGTGTTGGAGGAACTCTGAGCCATAATTCAGAACCACGTGAAAAAAAAAATGAAGCTCCCTGAAGTACTGCCTAGGAAAGTCCAGACCAAAACAGAGACTCAGTAACTACATTTTGCTCTTCCATGTACCCTTGGACAGGTCACATGACAAAATTATCTGGCATGCATTCACCTAACCTCAAGTATCTAGTTCTAGGCACTACTCTAGATAATAGTAAGCTCCAAGGAAACAAAGATAAAGAGGACAGTGGGACCTCCAGTTCTAGCCCTGATAGAATAATAATGGCTACAAGACTCACTTTCCTGTCGTACCACCTTGCACTGATCAGCTTCACTGAAGTGCCTGAGAAAGCCTAACTTTATACAGAGAAATGTTACTTTAGCTCACAGTCTTGGAAATCTATAGTCCAAGATACAATCTGTATCTGCTGTAGTGACCTTGCTAGTAGACTCATGAGACAGGACAGAGTATTACATGACAAGAGGGAGCACTGTGCCTGGGCAGAGGAAGGATCACGTGGTGAGCCAGAAAGCACAGACAGTACCTGGATCCAATTCTGGCTTTCATAATCAATCCTTCAAGAGAATCACCTTCCACGGGTGTGTCCACAATGCCCTAAGGACTTCTCACTAGGTCTAACACCTAAACACCACAACTGCATTATTTCTACCTTCTTAGTACTGTCCACTTATGACTTAGGAGGTTTAATCTTCTGCTTGAGTCTGGGAGTGAAATCTTGTACAAACCCATAGCACAGCAATAGCACTGAATATGAAGCAATTGTTCTTGGTCTTTAGATGATAGACAAAATAGGGCTGTGATTTTTACAGAAGGGAAATACATGAGATGTGTTCTGCCTGCCCAGAAAGTAGAAGAGAGAGAGAAGTCTTAGAAGGTAGAGGAAACATGTCAAGTTTTGGAGCTGTTAAGGTAGCTGTAATTTGTGGCAAAGGACACAGGAAAGAAGAATTTTGTGTGGAAAAGCTGCAGAAATCTGTCTGTATGTCCTTTTGGTTGAATGCTTAACTATGCAAATACAGAAGCATAGCATGAAATAACTACGGGGACCCTATGAGCAGAACAGAGATTATGGAAGTCACAAATGACTAGGTAAAATGGAATTATGACCAAATGGAGTATAAGCAGATCACTGTAACCCAGAGCATTCAACTGACTTTAGAAAGGCCATGTTTAGGAGTAGGCTACAGCACACTACATCAGTTCAGTTCCTTCCCACCAAGCCCTTGAAACAAGCCTTGATAGTCTCAAGGCTGCTAGGAAACAAACAACAACAAAAAACTTCCCAAAGAAAACATACAAAATCCAGTCTTATCAACAATGTAGCTTCCATATCAACAATATAGCATGTACAATACTCAACACACAATCAAAAATCACTAAACACAAAAGAATCAGGGGGAAATGTGACCTAACCTGGAAAAAAATCAATAGAAATAGAAATTATGGTGGTTGTAATTGGAGACAAAAAACTTAAAATAGCTATTATTAACATGTGCCCTGCTGTAAATCAAAAGATGGACATAAATGAATGTTTGGGGACTCTCAGAAAATAAAGGGAAACTCTAAAAAAAATCTAAGATAATCTAAATAAAGTTCTAGAAGTGAAAAGCACCAAATCAAACATTTTTTAAATTACTGGGTAGTTTTTAACAGCACAATACACCTTGTAAAAGAAGAATGACTGGTTAACTAAATATAGGTCAATAGAAACTTTTCAAACTAATAGTACAAAGGGAAACATTGACAGCATAGGGACCTGAGAGACAAATTCAGGTGCAGTATATGTTTAATAAAAGTCCCTGAGAGAGAAAAAAATAAATTGAAGTAGAAAAGGTCACATGAAGATGTAATGGCCAAAATTTCCCAAACTTTATGAAAAATAACCCAAAGATCCAAGAAACTCAAACTACAAGCAGAATAATTTTAATTAATTTTATTTAAGGTATACAAATTCCATGTATTTCATATATACAGATTCAGGAACATAGCAATGTTACCTACACTATCCTCCCTCCCGCCCACACTCCCACCCATCTTCCTCTTACCTCTGAGAATAATTTTTTTTTTTTAAAGAAAAACGCCCTCTCCTCAAAAAACACATCATGTTCCAATAAATGAAGAAGAGTGAAATCTTAAAAGCGATCAGAGGAAAAAAGACACATTATATTCAGGAACACAGGGATAGGACTGACTTCTAACTTCTTGACAGGAAGGCAATAGAGTAACATCTTTAAACTTTTGAAGGCAAAAATCCATTGACACAAAATTCCATTTGAAATGAAACCATGTCTCAAAAGTGAAGGCAAACTAGAGATTAGATTGCAGGGTGGGGGAGACAGGAAAGAATTGCAATGGTATTTGCAGATGAAATAAACGAGAACTTTCAAGCTCTTACATTGAAATTTTAGAGAATGACAGAGACCTTCTAAAGGGCAGTCTCTCCTAGCTGTCCATCAATGGGTGTCACCTGCCAAAAAGTTGTGTGACTTTTCAAGAGAAAACATTTATTTAGGAATTTTAATGGAAATTTTTTTAAAAAAAAAGGCCTGGGGGGGGGGGGTGTGAGTGGAGACAGACAACGTGGGGAAGTTCTCATTATTTTATTTAATCTCTCAGCTAATGATGATACAAAGAAAGTCTGGACAGGATTTTCACAGAAACAGTGAGGGAAAAGTGATATGGTTCCCCTGGACAGGCACAGGAGGTAGGATGGTAGAATATGTATTAAGTTGCTTTCCTGCTGATAAATTGGCTTATCAATCGAGGAAGAGAACTGAAACAAATGGACCTGAGGCAAGAGATCAAGAAGGCAAGGCTTTTTTATTTGTGGAAGAGAATAGTGAAGATGTTAACTAGGGAACTTAAGATTCTAAAATAAGAGAAAAATGTCAAATGAGTGTTGATTACAAAGATTTTAATTAAGCCTATGATTAAGAGTGGATTGAGGCCAGCACTGTGGCACAGCAGGTAAAGCCACTTCCTGCAGTGCCGGCATCCCATATGGGTGCCAATTCAAGTCCTGGCTGCTCCACTTCTGATCCAGCTCTCTGCTGTGGCCTGGGTAAGCAGTAGAAGATGGCCCAAGTCCTTGGGCCCCTGCAACCATGTGTGAGACCTGGGGGAAGCTCCTGGCTTCAGATTGGCGCAGCTCCAGCCATTGTGGCCATCTGGGGAGTGAACCAGCAGATGGAAGACCTCTCTCTCTCTCTCCCCCTCTCCCTCTCTCTCTTTGCCTCTCCTTCTCTGTGTAGCTCTGACTTTCAAGTAAATAAATAAATCTTTAAAAAAAAAAAAGAGTGGATTTAAAGCATGTTCTTGCAAAAATTAGAGGGAAAACGAAGGAAGGGAGACTAAGGGAGGTAGAAGGGAAGGAGAGAAGTATGGTTATCTTCTTAGAACTGTACCTATGAAATCTGTTCTCTTTATATTAAACATATTTTTTAAAAACGGTTGAATGAGAAACCAGCCATCTGCAAGTGGGAAGATAATCCCCTCCAGAAATCAAACTGGCACCCTCATCTTAGACTGCTAGAACTGTGAGAAATAAATGTTTGGTATTTAAGCCAAAAAAAAAAATAGAGAAATTATGATGATTCTGAAATAAATGAAAAATGTCAAGTTAAATGAGTGTTGATTTCAAAGATTTTAATTATACTTCTAGAAACTGTCATTTTTCCGAACTGAATTCCTTGAATCCCCAGAGTGCAGTACTAATTCCACAGATGGGTCAAGATCTCTTTCTAATTCTATAGCTAATAAGCCACTAGTTGAAGAATCTTCAAACCTAAAGATTAGCCACCTAGATGAGATGAAATATTGGTTGGATTCCTTGCACTGCAATGGTCTGGATATTTGGGTACCAGTGGCTTCATCAGAAGCATACCCATTTGACCACAGTTCCCTGTAGCAGCACTTTTTGGGGCTAAGCGCTAATAATTCAGCAGTTAATGCAGCTAGGCAGCAGCCATATGTGTAAAACTCTTAACACCCAATGCCAAGGAACTGGGCCTCACAGCCTGAGCCAACCTGGAGGGAATCTGCTGCTGTCTCAGACCATCCTTATCATTCAAGGTGTAAGTTGGCCAAGTCATTGATTACCTCCTCAGTGTGATTTTTCCCTGATTACTCTGCATAGAGCACTCCATTGCTTTTGTTTTCTTTATGGTAGCTTGCATCAGTTGGGGCTTTTTAAAAATGCTAATGAGGCAGTTATCTCATCTGCCTTTTCCCTACTGAATACCAAGACTTAGAGCAGTGCTTTGTTTAGGGTAGGTGCTTAATGAAAATGTGATGAATTAAGGAATACTCAATTAGAAAGTAGCTTACAAAAAGGAAAAAAGTTAGATTTTCTACATCTCTAATTATTTGTACGGAATTGCTTTAATTGTTTTGAAGAATTTTTAAGTATAGTGAGTCTTTAAGTTTTCATTCAAAATTTTAGTGTGAACAAAAGCTTTCTATTAAGGATGTTAATTCTGTTCCTGAGCTCTACTAAAGTAATGAAATACATTTAAAATGGGGCAACTTATATGCTATTACAAACATGTCTTTAAAGCCAGACTACAGCTATACTTTTTCCTCCTTGACAGTTTCTCTCATGCTGAAATTTGAGTACAAATGAAATTTAAGAATTTCAATTGTAATGTAACTCAATAATTCTTATTGGATGAAGTTATAAAAAGAGTTAAATTGAAAGAAGAGAGATATATAATGTTTTGGAATGAAAATAAATTTTAGCTTTAGCAGAGCCTTGAAAAAGATAGAAAGAAATGAGAGGATATAACATAGAAGACCAAAAAAAGTACCCAATATATTGAATTTCCTTAATAAAAATTTACAGAAATTTATTTTTCTCTTATTATATAAGAATATAATTAATATCTTTGATTTTGCTACTTTGCCACAAAGCCTAAAATATTTATTATCTGGCCCTTTACAAAAAATTTTTTTGCCAAATCTTCCTATACCCTGAAAACTACTAAACAATGTTTTGAGGTCTTAAAGAAGACATAGAGAAATTTACTATTTCTCAGGCTGAAAAACTCAATATTATTAAGATATATCTCTTTATTATTGATTAATAAATCCAATATCATCTAAAAAATTTCAGTAGGCTTTTTTTATGAAAATCAATAGATTGATTCCAAACTGCATAAGAAATTGAAAAGAACTTAAAATATCCAAAACAATCTTGTGAAAGAAGAACATAATTAAGGGATTTAAGCTACCAGATTCCAAGATTTATAGTAAAACTAAGGCAAGCAAGGCAGTGTGAAATTGACACAGGACAGATAAAATGATCAGGACTAGACCAGAGAGTACAAAATTATTCCCATGTGTACTTTCAATTGAATCTTCATTAAGGATCAATAATTCAAAACGGGAAAGAAAATAACTTATAAATGTTGCATGAGCAACTGGACATTCTATGAAAATAATAACTCACATCAAGCATTAAAATTATTTGTAAAATAAACTGAAAAGCTAAGGAACCCATCTTCTCAACTTTTGAGGTAAGCAAAGAGCTTTTAGACAGGACACAGGAAACAACCATAAACAATTATAAGAAGTTAGATATCACAATATATAAAGAATTCCTACAACTCTTTTTCAAAAAAAAAAATCCAGTCTAATACAAAAATGAGCAAATACTCAATGTTTATCATTTTTGTTATGCATGTCACCCAGGACGATATACAAATGGCCCATAAGCATATGAGAAAGTGCTTAAGATCATTAGTCAACAGAATAATGCAAAAAATGAAACCACAATGAGAAACCACAACACACCCACTAGAATGGCTAATATTAAAAACACTGACAATGCCAAATGCTATTCAAGACATGCAGCAATTATAACTCTCACACATTGCTAAAGGAGACATAAAATGGTATATCCACATTAAATAACTGTTGGCAGGTACAGACTTTGTGGCACGGTGGGTTAAGCAGCCACTTAGAACACCCACATCTAATATCCAAAGTTGCTGGTTCAAATCCTGGCTACTCTACCCTTCTTATTTATTTTTATTTTTTTTTATTTTTTATTTATTTATTTATTTTTTTTGACAGGCAGAGTGGACAGTGAGAGAGAGAGAGAGAGAGAGAGAGAGAAAGGTCTTCCTTTATGCCGTTGGTTCACCCTCCAATGGCCACCGCGGCCGACACGCTGCGACCGGCGCACCGCACTGATCCGATGGCAGGAGCCAGGTACTTCTCCTGGTCTCCCATGGGGTGCAGGGCCCAAGCACTTGGGCCATCCTCCACTGCACTCCCAGGCCACAGCAGAGAGCTGGCCTGAAAGAGGGGCAACCGGGACAGAATCCGGCGCCCCGACTGGGACTAGAACCCCGTGTGCCGGCGCC
This sequence comes from Oryctolagus cuniculus, assembly GCF_051225735.1. Classification (NCBI taxonomy): domain Eukaryota; kingdom Metazoa; phylum Chordata; class Mammalia; order Lagomorpha; family Leporidae; genus Oryctolagus; species Oryctolagus cuniculus. The sequence goes on along the minus strand of NC_142867.1, from coordinate 218,550,725 downwards.
GCAAGGCGGAGGATTAGCCTAGTGAGCCGCGGCGCCGGCCCAAATCCTGGCTACTCTACCCTTCTAATCCTGCTTCCTGCTAATGCATCTGGAAAGCAGTAGTTGATGGTCCAAGTACTTGGGTTCCTGCCACCTGTATGGGAGATTCAGAGAGACTTCCTGGCTCCTGAATTTGCTCGTGCCCAGCCCTGGTTATCGTGGCCATCTGGGAAGTGAATCAGCCAATAGAGATTCTCTCTCTCTCTCCCCCCCAATTTTTCAACCTTTAAAATAAAACACGTCTTTTAAAAAGAGAATTATTGGCAAGTTCTTTTGCAGTTTTCCTTGTATACTTCTACCTATAATCTAGTAATTTACTTGAGAAATTAAAATGTGTCCCCAAAAAGTATATAGAATGAAGATTTAAGTCTTCATAATAGCCAAAAACTGGAAACTATTCAAATGTCCAAACTACAGTATATTCACACAATAGAATATGGCTCAGCACATAGTCACATGGATGAATCTTGAAGATGTAATATTTTCCTGTGAAACTGTAGAATAGCCCAAAGCAATCTACAATGATCAATATCACAATGTTAGAAACCCGAAAACTGGTCTCCTCTGGGCAGAGCTGAGATAGGTATTTACTGAGAAGAGATACTAGGGATGGTTACGGAGCAAGAAAAACATTTAATATGTTGACAACTATACAGGTTGCACTGCTGTGTGTATTTGTCAAGATTCATCAAAATGGCCGGCGCCGCAGCTCACTAGGCTAATCCTCCACCTGCAGCGCCAGTACTCCGGGTTCTAGTCCCGGTTGGGGCGCCAGATTCTGTCCTGGTTGCTCCTCTTCCAGTCCATCTCTCTGCTGTGGCCTGGGAAGGCAGTGGAGGATGGCCCAAGTGCTTGGGCCCTGCACCCCATGGGAGACCAAGAGGAAGCACCTGGCTCCTGGCTTCAGATTGGCGCAGTGTGCCAGCCATAGCGGCCATTTGGGGGATGAACCAGCAGAAGGAAGACCTTTCTCTCTGTCTCTCACTGTCTAACTCTGCCTGTCAAAAAAAAAAAAAGGTTCATCAAAATGTGCACTTTAGATTTTGTGTTTCACTGTATATAAAGTGTACTTAAGGCTTTTTTAAAAAAGATTTATTTATTTGAAATCCAGAGTTGGAAAAATGGACAGGCAGAGACAGGGAGAGATCTTCCATTCTCTGGTTCACCCCACAAATGAACGCCTGGCCAGGGCTGGGCCAGGCTGAAGCCAGGAGCTTCATCTGAGTCTCCCATGTGGGTGCCAGGGGTCCAAGCACTTGGGCCATCTTCTGCTGCTTTCCCAGGTACATTGGCAGGGAGCTGGATTGGAAGTGGAGCAGCTGGCTCACAAACCAGTACCCACATGGATTGCTAACATTGCAGGCACTGACTTTACATGCTATGCCACAATTCTGGCCCCTACATTTCAGTTTTTTAAAAAGAAAAAAAACCTTGACATTGTCATCAAGAGGCTTACCTTGTAACCCAAAATTTCCACAGGATGTGGGTGGAATTCTCCTTTATTAGCCCACATCCCATCCGTTTCAACTGAATCCTCATTTCCTCCACACAAGTTGAGGTTCAGTCACTACAATGACCTCCCAACCAGACCCCGGCCCATATTCCATCCACCCCAATGAGTCCCCTACACTGCAGCCATCAGTGATTTGTCTGAAATAGAAATAGTCCAATGTCATTCTTCCTAGCCCTGAGGATAAATTGCATGTCCTCTCACACATGACCTTGTGTGAGTAACTCGGCTATACCTATGACTAAGCCTCACCTCCCACCACTCTCCCTTTGCAAACTATCTTGTGGTCCACTTGACCTTGGATTTCACACATTGTGCCCATGTTTTTAATGTCCAAGCACACACACTTCCACCTTTCTACCTAGCCAATGCCTGCTAATTCAGGCCTCAGATGAAATGTCATGTACAGCATTTCCTAACGCCCTTCACTCCCTCCCCTGCCATCATTAGGTTGAGGGCCTGCTCCAAGCTTGTACAAGTTGTCCCCCATCGCCTGATACAACCATACTGTATCCATTTAAGCTTCTGTCACCTTCACTACACTGTATGTTCCATAGGATGAGGAATATGTCCTATGCTTCTTTGCGCCAATCTCAACAGTGGCACATAGTGAGTCTCAGTAAATCAGAATGTAAATCAGCCCAGAAACTCAAGAATGACCTCAGTCTGATAAAAAGGTTCCGAGAGCTCCACCTTCCAATGAGCCGCAATAATGACAAACGCCTACCACAACTGGGAGCTGATGAGTACCCTAACCAGGGAAGCCGCTCTCATCTTTCTCTTGATGTGGGAGCTGGAATTCATGGGCCTCATATTTCCTGAGAAGAACAAGTTCTTCCAGCTCCAACACAGACACGAGGGAAGATCTACCTGTGAACCCGATAAGAAAAGATCCATTATGTGCTGAGAATCACTAACCCAAAACCCTGCACCGTGTGACCTTTGAACACAAGCCAGTGGTGCCTGCAGATGTTGCTAGTATTGCTTCACAGCCAGTCTGTGGACTAAACGTCAGCACACTTCGTAACACTTTGAGTGTCTGATTGCCGTGACCACGCCAAGACCAAAGTCTGGGGCAACACAGGTCTTTGAAGAATTTTCTCTAAAGAAAAATTTCACCGTAGTCATTAAAAAGCAAAGCAGTGAACATGCTTCCAATGAAGGCCCACTGTGACTGCCAACCTTAGAAAAAGTCCAACAATGCATAAATTCTGGGAGGTGAAGAACTGCAGTCAAACTCCTAGGGTTCTGTTCTGGGCTCCTTTTGGCACCTGCTGAGTTCCTGTGGGCAAGCGATTTATAATCACTATGCATGATCATGGGCAAGTGCTCAGAGCCTCAGATTCTTCATTAGCAAAATGAGGACGAGGATAATTATGCCTCCTGGTTCAATTATTATGGGCACTAAACAAGACCCCACGTGTAAATTGCTAGTGTGCTCCAAGCTCTCCATGAATGTTATTATTATCTTTATCCTAGAATTCTATTTTTGCCAACAGAGCACTATCTAATGTGTCCATGCCCTCCTCCTTCATTTGTGCGAAATATTCAAGAAGCATAAACAAAGTTCTCTTACAGGGTGTCAGCTCACATATGGTTTGAGTCAGCTTTTGTGAGCAAGCCTTATATCTACATATATATATATATACACACACAATTTTTTTCTGCTAATGTGAGCACATTTCTATATTGTGCAGTCTGCTATGTGACTCAAGACCTTCAAAACAAGTTAATTTAAATTTACTGCAAGAGCGAAACAAGAATCCTGGAGAGAATGAGATAAGCTGCCAGGTGCTTCCCCAGCCAAAGACATGAGCTTTATAAAGTCAGTATTAACCCTCCAGCTCCTGAAACAAAGCACAATCTCAGAGAAGCTCACTGATGCTTCTGTGTTGACTCCCAGCCCTCCCTCAGCCCCTTCCCAACTTCAGACATGCAACACATACAAACATACATTCACCCCTCCCATGTAAACACACATACAAACACACACACACATTCACTCCCCATCACACACTCATACTCATGCAGACATCCATATTCACACATACACTTACACACCCATGCACACACACACATTTACCTCCTGCGCACATACCCACAATCACTATAAACACTCCCATTCCCATATACACATTCACCCTCTGTCTTTGTCCTTTTCAGTTGCTGTGGAAACCCAAAGCTCAAAGAAGGGAAGTGACTTGCCCAAATTTACCTGGAAGAAAGCAAAAGGGCCAGGATTTGAGGCCAGAACTGCCTGGTCCCAAATCAGAGATCTTTCTGAAATGCTGGTGGGAAGGGATGACATAGGAACTCTATGGACCACATTGTTCATCTCTTTGCATTGCCAGAAGCTTTTTTTGTTTCATTACCATGGATCAATGTTAAGCCAGGTGTCTTGTGAAAATAATCCTTAGTTCCAAATATAAACCAAGTGTGAGACATCTATTCATATATTCAAACAGTATTTCAAGTACACATTTTGTGCCAGGTGCTATACTTGTATTAGGGGCTTGGAGCCCAGCAGTGGATAAGACAGACAAGATCTCTGCTCTCCAGGAGCTGAGGGAGCTGCAGAGTTCATCCTTTTGGATGGCTCCAATAGACTACCATAGACCCAGCAGATCATCAATCACAGACATTCATCTCTCCAAGTTCTACAGGCTGAAAAGTCCTGAATCAAGGCACCAAAAGATTTGGTTTATAGCAAGGGACCATTTCCTAGTTCACAGACGTCCATCTTTTCACTATGTCCTCACATGGCACCAGGGGTTAAGACTGGAATCCAGCCAGCACCGTGGCTCACTAGGCTAATCCTCCGCCTTGCAGCGCCGGCACACCGGGTTCTAGTCCCGGTCGGGGCGCCGGATTCTGTTCCGGTTGCCACTCTTCCAGGCCAGCTCTCTGCTGTGGCCCAGGAGTACAGTGGAGGATGGCCCAAGTGCTTGGGCCCTGCACCCCGTGGGAGACCAGGAGAAGTACCTGGCTCCTGCCATCGGATCAGTGTGGTGCGCCGGCCGCAGCGCGCCGGCCGCGGCGGCCATTGGAGGGTGAACCAACGGCAAAGGAAGACCTTTCTCTCTGTCTCTCTCTCACACTGTCCACTCTGCCTGTCAAAAAAAAAAAAAAAAAAAAAAAAAAAAAAAAAGACTGGAATCTCATCCATGGGGGGGAGAGGGGGGAGACTCTACCCCTACAATCTAATCACCTCCCAAAGGTGATCATCGAACTGGAGGTTAAAATTCCAATCTGTGAATTCTGGAAAGACACACACACTCAGTCTACCACACTCTTGTCACATACAAGTATTTATATATACATTCAATTCAATGTATATTTATATATACATTGCACACAAACACACACACTCATATTCATGCACTCATTCCCATGCACATGCACATATATACATCCACACACTCACTCCATCTGCACACATACACATATACAACTCTCCCTATGCATAGCACATGTACCCACACACATTCACTACCCCCATGTTATGGACACACAGAGTCTGAGAACCCCTTTACTCTACCTCTCAGAGGATCAGTCCCACACACCAGTGGACTCACTATCCTATACATCTGGAGAGAGAGCAGAAAAACCCCTCCTTGCCAGTCTTACTGCTAATGCCCTTGCTTTGGGAGTTCAAATGGTGGTATTGTGTGAAAAAAAAAAAGTAAATATAACATGTATAAAAGGATATTGTAGAAGCAATGCCATTTGGATCCAGGGGCTGAAGAAAGTATTTCTGAAGGGATTTGAAGGAAGAGAGAGTCCATCTTCTATATTAAGGGAGAGGGAAAGTGCATTCCAATAGAGGAAGCAACAAGTACCAGCACTCTGAGTAGGGAAAACACAACGTGTTCCAGGAACAGCAATGTGGCTAACGTGCCTGGGTGTGGAGCAGGAGGGAAGTGGGGAGGAGAGGAGGAGAGGACAGTGGAGAAGGAACAGAGCAGCAGGCAGAGGCCTCATCAGTCATGGCAAGTCATGTGGAACAGATGAGCCTGTAGGTCTAGAATTTAGAAGTGACCTAAAGGAGCAAGAAGCCCAGCCTGGCAGAATAGATCTAGAATTTTTCATGTGATCTAAAACACCACCAAGACTCCAAATGACAGAAATTTAGAAATGCGGGGAAGCATCCTTTGACAGGTGATCTCCACAGCTCACAGTGGGCAACGGCTCTAAGAAGCTGAAGAGGGGGAGCTCTTACCCTGGGGCAGAGTCCTGGCTGTTCCAGAGGGCAGCTTCATGTCAGGGCCAGGTGTGGCTATGGGAGCCCAATCTCTACATTTCCCCAATTAAAGTGTTCAAGAGAAGACCAAGAGCATGACAGAAGCTACAAATCTTAAAGGACATCTGAGTGAACACACTGATTTCCTTAGAGATGATGATGATAGCTCATCCTTATAGGCACTGAAATCTACAAGGTATGGGGTGTGCAAACTCTAAAACCACACATGCATATAAACTCTGACAAACTGAAATAAGAGGATTTTTTTTCTATTTGATTATTGCTAATAAATGTAGGGGATAGATTTTTTTTCACAGGTACAGTTATAGACAGTGAGAGAGAGAGACAGAGAGAAAGGTCTTCCTTCTGTTGGTTCACTCCCCAAATGGCCACCACAGCTGGCGCTGTGCCGATCCGAAGCCAGGATCCAGGTGCTTCTTCCTGGTCTCCCATGCGGGTGCAGGGCCCAAGCACTTGGGCCATCCTCCACTGCCCTCCTGGGCCACAGCAGAGAGCTGGACTGGAAAAGGAGCAACCGGGACTAGAACCTGGTGCCCATATGGGATGCCGGTGCCACAGGCGGAGGATTAACCAAGTGAGCCACAGCGCTGGCCCTGGGGATAGACCTTAAATCCAGGATGCAATGGGAAACCATAATGTTTAAGGGGCTGCAAGAACAGAGCTGGTAGGCTCCAGACATAAATAGGAAAATGGAAAAGCTAATTAATTGTATGATCTGATCCATTTAGTCTATATACATGTGTTGAAATATTACACTGTACCCATAAATATTACACTGTACCCATAAAAATATACAAGTATTACATATTCATCAAAAATTCTTTTCATTTTTCATTTTCTAATTTTAAAGAAGATAGAATAAGGACTCACCCTTGGGGTGGGCACTTGACACAGTAGGTAAAACACCACTTCGGACTCTCACATCCCATATTAAGTCTGGATATGAGGCCCTGTTCCACTACTGCTTCTGGCTTCCTGGTAATGCACACCCTCATAAAATGCAGCAGGTACTTGGTCCCTTTCACCCACATGAGAAGCATGTATCACAGCTTCTTATGGATACGCATGCACTAAGGTACACAGAGGACTAGCCCAGCACCTCAGAAACAGCAGGTGCTCAAAGAAGAAATGGCAGTAGAGTTCAGTTTCTGACATAATTTCTTAATTGAATCATTCTGTTGCATTTATTAAACTGTAAGCTTCACTCTAAGTAGGAATATACATAATTAATACTGTATGATTTTCACTTCCCAATTTCTTTTTTTTTTAACTTTTATTTAATGAATATAATTTTCCAAAGTACGACTTATGGATTACAATGGCTTCCCCCCCATACCGTCCCTCCCACCCACAACCCTCCCCTTTCCCACTCCCTCTCCCCTTCCATTCACATCAAGATTCATTTTCGATTATCTTAATATACAGAAGATCAGCTTAGTATACATTAAGTATGGATTTCAACAGTTTGCTCCCACACAGAAACATAAAGTGAAAAATAATAGATGATTTTTTTTTTAAATGATGATGAAATCAGAGCAGACCTATTGTCATGTTTAATCCCAGTGAGAGTCAAGTTGGGAATTGATAATTTTTTTTTTTTTACAGAGGATCAGTTTAGTATGCATTAAGTAAGGATTTCAACAGTTTGCACCCCCATAGAAACACAAAGTGAAATATATTGTTTGAGTACTCGTTATAGCATTAAATCTCAATGTACAGCACATTAAGGATAGAGATCCTACATGAGGAGTAAGTGCACAGTGACTCCTGTTGTTGACTTTACCAATTGACACTCCTGTCTATGGCATCAGTAATCTCCCTATGCTCCAGTCATGAGTTTCCAAGGCTATGGAAGCCCTCTGAGTTCTCCGACACTTCCCAATTTCTAAATACTTGCTGCAAAAGGAAACCTAACCCAGTGATGCTCAACCATGGCTGCCTGCCAGAAATATCCAGAAAGGGACCAACACACCACTTCCTAAAGCCTGGTAAGTCAGGCCAGATCCAGGTATTGCTTTACACCTTCCCTTATGATTTTGTTGGGAACCTCTGAAGCCATCATTCTGTAGGAGAACAAGTTGACCCAGCAAACAAAAACCAATTAAATATGAATGTTCTCATTCTCCTACAAAGGTTTGTTCCATTGCTAACAAAAACGCCTGGAGACATTTGCTGGCTGTCATCTCGCAGGCCCTACCTAACGGCTGCTCATCTGCCTTTGATCACCATTCCAACCTCCCTTACAGGGTTTCTCTGGGACCCTGCCCTTGTGTCTTCTGGCTTGTAACATTCAGAACTGTAGGACACTCACTCCTTCCCATCAGTTACTCTCAGCCCAAAGCTCACAGTCTTAGAGGGGCTTTCCCTAACCCTAATAAATCTGACCCCCACCTCTGTTCCCATAGCTCTCCAGGGGCTCCTATTATCCACAAATGTCACATGTCATGCTCCAAAATCATGCTGGAGGTGTTTCTTTTTTTAATTGCTTGTATCTGCCCACTTCTTCCCTACCAGAATGCAAGTTCTTTGAGGATAGAGACCCTGTCTGTATTGTTAATGGAATAGCCCAATGCACATGGAATGCCTGGCGCAAAATAAGCACTCAATAAATATTGACTGCCTGAATGATCTGAATACATTGACCTAAAATAACAGTAAGTATTCGGGTCTGTTCTATTGATCTGTTGCGTTTTCCAGCAAAAAATCTCCTCCTAAAATTCACCAGGATATTTTAACGAGACACTGGAAACCCTAATTATTCAGTTCTTAGGGTGAGGCTGCTCTCATTTCACTCAGTTAAGAACCTGTCCTCTCAACCTTGCTGATTTAATAGACTTAAACGCTGAGAAGTTAGGATTTAAAAAGAAAAAAAGCATCGTTTTTAGGCAGAACAGTTTGATTTAACACCATAGGGCCATATTTCTCAAGGAATGGTGTGTCATCAAAGTTTGTATTTATGGTGCTAAGTGATGAATTCCCCACTCCCAGAACTTCAAGGCAATAATGACACTGTGAGCTTCAGATCCTTTCCAAAACATATCGCATATGCATATTGCATAATGCAAATTCAGCAATTCAGTGAAGTACAGAAGACAAAAAGGTGTAGAGCTGTGGTTTCAATATTTTAATAGAATCATTTATTTAAATGAAATGTCAGAGGCTTTGAAAATTACAGTGGACGAGATTCCAGGGGCCACCATGGGAATGCCTGAGAACACAAAATCAGTAAATTAGAACTCATGGGCTTCTGTGGGCCAGGCCCCCAAGAGCACCAGTGCAGCACTCCTGGACACCTGGAGGGTCTCAAGACCTGCTTCCTTTAAGAAACTGGGCAGAATGTGCTCCCACCGTTCCAATTCAGTCCCACCAAGGTGGCATGTACCAATGCCATCACTAGTCCCGGTGATCAACTTCTGTTCACAATTGATCATAATGATAGGACTAAGAACCAAAGGGATCACATAAATAAGAATAGTGTCTGCAAATACTAGCTGATAGAATAAAAAAAGGGAGAGAATGATCCAACATGGGAAGTGAGATACACAGCAGACCCATAGAATGGCAGATGTCCTAAACAGCACTCTGGCCTCAGAATCAGCTTAAGGCATGCGGATCCAGCTGAAAAGCCCATGAGAGTATTTTAGGCATGGAAAGCCAAGACACTCTGGGGAAAAAAAAAAAAACCTAAATGAAAGATCTCTGTGAGTGAGATCCCAGTGGAAAGAACGGGTCATCAAAGAAGGAGGTACCTTTCTCTGAAGGGAGGAGAGAACTTCCACTTTGACCATGGCCTTGTCAAAATATGATCAGAGTCAGTGAACTCAGGGGGCTTCCATAGCCTTGGCAGCTCATGACAAGAGCCTAGGGTGATTACTGATGCCATAAACAAGAGTGTCAATTTGTTAAGTCAACAGGAGTCACTGTGCACTTACTCCTCATGTAGGATCTCTGCCCTTAGTGTGCTGTACATTGAGATTTAATGCTATAACTAGTACTCAAACAGTATTTTTCACTTTATGTTTCTGTGTGGGAGCAAACTGTTGAAATCTTTACTTAATGTATGCTAAACTGATCTTCTGTATATAAAGAGAATCGAAAATGAATCTTGATGTGAATGGAAGGGGAGAGGGAGTGGGAAAGGGGAGGGTTGCGGGTGGGAGGGACGTTATGGGGGGAAAGCCATTGTAATCCATAAGCTGTACTTTGGAAATTTATATTCATTAAATAAAAGTTAAAAAAATAGCCACAAAAAAAAAGAAACTTGGCAGAATGTGCTCCCACCATTTTAAGGTACAGGTGTATGCTGTCTATCTAACATGCCCATGAAACGAAGGACAAAGTGGCTCATCTAACCAGACAATCCTACTAAAGATACAACTGGTTGGGTTTTCCATGAGTCCCTCTCCAGAGCTGAGCCTTCCAAAGAGATTTTCACACACTGACTTTGAAGATATCACCCTGGCTGGGTTGAAATGCCACGTATAAAAAAAGGTAAAGCAAAGCTTTACCACTGTATGGTCTCCTCTGACTCTCTTCATCTGTGTAAAGATCAAGTTCAGGGCCATCTGTAAAATGAGGAAAGCGGTGATACTACCCTGCTTGGTTGAAAGGGCTTCCTGAGACACAGGACTAAAACAGATCTGCTTGTAGGAAAAGCTCAATAAAGATGTACACACTTAATGTGCCTGGGAAAGCACTGGAAGATGGCCCAAGTGCTTGCACCCCTGTACCCATGTGGAAGACCTGGAAGAAGCTTCTGGCTCCTGGCTTCAGCCTGGTCCAACCCAGCCATTGCAATCACTTGGGGAGTGAACCAGTGGACGGTGGATCTCTCTCTTTCTGTCTCTCCCCCTCTCTCTCTGTGACTCTGCCTTTCAAATACATAGGTAAATCTTTTTTTAAAAAAATGTTTAAATTTACTAAAGTGGGATACAGGGTGGATTTTGAAGGTTGTGTTCAAATAAAAAAAAAGAGAGAGAGACATTCCGGTTGTACAAAAAGTTTGAAAAATACAGGAATGGGGGGGAGTTGGATTATTTAGGGAAGCTAAATTTTCTGGGGAGAGAAATTGGCATAGAGCAGCCACAGCACAGAAGTCCAAAGCAGCAGATGGAGCTGGGATGTGGACCACTTGAGTTTTGATTTTATCGTGAGGGTTCTAAGAGTCACTGAATATCATTAGGCAAAATTGTGCTTCTGGGAGATAGTGCTTCCTGCCCTAGTGACTGACTTATGCTCTCCATTTATAATAGTATTTGATTTATCTCTGGCTCAAAAGGAACAGAAAATAATGAACAGGTTAAAAAAAAAAAAAAGAAAGAACAAAAGGAATTATTCCAGTGAGTATCTACTATGCCCTAGAAATGTTTTTGGAAAACACTGTAGTAAGAAAGGCAAACAAGGTTGTGGTCTCATAAAGATAATAATCTTGGGGTGGGGGGACTGGTAATAAACCAACCACTACATGGTGAATAAAAATTCAATGGTCCAGTCAGTAGTGATTAAGTTAGCACCCAACTCTAGATAACCAAAAGAAAGACAATTCCAGGGATAGAGGGCTATAATGTAAAGGCTTTTAAAATGTGAATGGTCATGAAATACTCAAGAAATTAACAAAAAGCCAATGTGGTCCAAGAAGAATGAATGAGAAAAAATTCAGTGGGAGGGCAAGTCAGAGGGGACCTAGGGACCAGAGTATGTAGGGCTCTGTATAGGAGTCCGAGTTGAGTTTAGGTCAACGATCAGTCTTTATTATGAGTAAACAAGACTGTTACTAAGTATGAGTTCTATTTTGCACTGTGGATCAAAGTTTTTACACATGGACTCTCCATGTGGAAGTTTTTAAAGGAAGTTTCCTTATATGAACCATTCCATGACACCAAGATAGAAGTTGCAGATATTCCTATAAGCTAGCCTCAGAATCAATGAATTACAGTGTCTACAATGTTCTACTGACAGTAAGCCCAGACTCAAGGGGAAGGGAACTGGACTCCACCTTGAAATATGAGCTTAGTAAAGAATTTATAGCAATCTTTAATCTTTCATAGAGTCATTGTCCAACGGAAGTAGTTTGAGGGCAGGTTATGATGTGAGGATTTGGAGACAAATCTTAGACAACTCATAATTGCACACATACAAACACAAGCACATTGCTTGAGAAAAAAATAATTAAAAGCCCCTATTCTGCCAAACTTAACTTCTAATTTACAAATCTTCTGAAACTGAGAAATATGAAATTAGTTGGTCATAAAAAAATAAAACAGTAGAAGTACTAAAAGAAAATATAGACAAAATAGTTACATGTATTAAAGTGAAGATCTTTCTAAAAATTACAGTGAGAGAAACATAAAATAGAAGACATTTATCTAGAAGAATATGTTGAATTTCTACAAATCAAAAACTAAGGACCTCAAAAAACTTACTAACTTAAAAACAATGAAAAAGATACTAAAGAATGTTTATAAATCACAAATAAAAGCAAACACCCCAATGGAAAATGGGCAAAGGATATATAGACAAAAGAAGAAAACAGAATAACCTATAAACCCATTGTAAGACATTTAAATTTCACTGGAATCAAACAATGCAATTGAAATGCTGAGATGGTATTTTCCAAAATTCTTTCACCCCTTTTACTATCTCTGAGCTTTCTGAAGTCAGCATGGCTGTCATACTGTAATTATCTACATTTTCAATGAACAATCTTCAGCAAGTTACTTAAATGGCTCAATTTCATCATCTGAAATGAAGACAATGATACCCATTCAGCAGGGCTATTGTAAGGATTAAGAAGCCCTCAACTTGATATATAAACAAAAAATGAAATTCTTGCTGTTTCATGCTCAGTCTAGCCTTCCCTTGCTATTGGGTAATGGGCCCCAAATTCCAGTTCAGTAAGCTTAAATAGAAACAGTCTCGTTTTTATTCTTATAGCTTAGTCCATCTATTTCTGAATTCCCATGTTCTGAACATTCTCATCTCTCTCTGCCTCTCAGCCCAGGTTGTGTTTGTGTGTTTCAGCAGCTCAGGGCAGAGGGACTTGCATTGCCACACGTTCGGACCATTGGACTGTTGTGCATCCCTGGCTCTCTTCCTCTGGTATTGGGGTGGGAAGGAAAGAGAAGGAAACGGATGTTTGTCTTCACTGATCTGTTGGGGTCAGGGGGAGTGTATGGCTACTCTCTTCATTACTCCCAACTCTTTTTCCCTGATGTTAACAAACACTCAGGGGTCTGAGTAAGGTTGAGTCCCACTTCTTGTCAGGTGTCTCCACTTCTCAGTCTGTCTCTTGAAGGGCTGACTCTTTCCTTTGATGGGGTCAGTGTTCAAATACAAGCTATTTTCTATAGACACATAATGTGATTCTTCAGAGAGCTCTCCAGTGACTGCTCCCTGCCCAGTCCCCTGGCATAACAGATACAGGTGAAGCTTGACCTTTTCTCTCAACCCTCCTATCCCTAGGTGACCCATACTTCAGCCTCTGCCTGCTTCTCCCAGTCAGCGATCCACCTAGAGACATCAGCAAGAAGGCTTAAGCCTCAGGCACTTTCACAGGGTCCACTTCACCCAAGGGAGATTCCCCTAGCATTTCACTGGGAACCCAGCTCACCCACACTTCCTGTTTGGGTTCACCAACTCCCACCTACCCTTGCCCACAACAGTACCAGCAGCCTCCAGCATCAGGTTCTCCACAAATATGTCTCAGATACTCAAAAGATTTCTGAAAAGGGATGATTAGGCTTCTCTAATATTTTGGAGAGTGAAAGAAAAGTTGAGCTTTCCCAGTTTAAGGAGAGAGACAACTCTAATCCCCTCCATGAGGAAGGGAAGCATCCATAATATCAATCTTCCCCTCCCAAGACTTCTCCCGATTCTTAGACCATTTTCCTCCACTTCTCACAGATGAATTTTCTCACCCTTATTTAGCCTCTGGGACCTGGGGCATATGGGGAGTCTTTCCCCTAGAACTACACTTTCTTCATTTTTAAGATTTATTCATTCATTCATTCATTCATTCAAAAGTCAGAGTTGTGAGGTTGGGGAGAGAGACAGATCTTCCACCTGCTGGATCATTCCCCAGATGGCTGAAATAGCCACCTCTGGGATAAACTAAAGCCAGGAGCTTCATCTGGGTCTTCCAAATGGGTGGCAGAGGTCCAAACATTCGAACCATCTTCTACCACTTTTCTTAGGCCATTAGCAGGGAGGTCAATTGGAATTGGAGCAGCCAGGACATGAACCAGTGCCCATATGGGATGCTGGTGTCACAGGCAGCTTTACCCACTACATCACAAACCCCTAAACTTTCTTTAAACTAGGTTTAGAGGAATCTGGTAACTCAACAGCCTGCTATATCTACCACAACCCTAGTACTCTCTGAATAACTCTAGCAATATGAAAATGTGCTATTTTGGATAAATCTTTTCATTCAAAGAGAGAAACGAGTACTTAGAGTGATGTTGGTACTTGGTAGCCAATACTACTAGCAATTATTCTTATCTTTTAAGATATTTATTTATCTGAGAAGAAGAATTGCAGACAGAGAGAGGGAGACACAGAGAGGTTTTCCATCTTTTTGGTCACTCCCCAAATGGTCACAATGGCTGGAGCTGGGCAAATATGAAGCCAGGAGCCAGCAGCTTCTTCCAAGTCTCCCACACAGGTGCAGGGGCCCAAGCAGTTGGGCCATCTTCCACTGCTTTCCCTGGCCATTAGCAGGGAACTGGATCAGAAGTGAAGCAACTCAGACTCCAACAGATACTCATATGGGATGCCGGCACTACAGGTGGAGGCTTAGCCTACTCTGCCACATCACCAGCCTCCATACCCTTATCTTGAAAAGGAGCTCTTCTAGAAGGAACTATATATTTTATTGCTCAATTTAATCTAACAATTATCAGCTAAAGACTTTATGTGTCCCAGATACACAGTCAATCTTCATGTCAAAGACTGGGAAACAGAGAAGGAATATATGATTACAGGGAAGAAGGGGAGTGAAGGGGGTCTGGTGCTGTGGTGTAGTGGGTAAAGCTGCCACCTGCAGAGTCAGCATCCCATTTGGGTGCTGGTTCAAGTCCCAGCTGCTCCACTTCTGATCCAGCTCTCTACTATGGCCTGGGAAAGCAATGGAAGATGGCTCAAGTCCTTGGGCCCATGCACCCAAATGGGAAACCCAGAAGAAGCTCCTGGCTTCCGATTGGCCCAGCTCCAGCTGTTGTGGCCATTTTGGGAGTGAACTAGCAGATGGAAGACCTCTCTCTCTGTCTTTCCTTCTCTGTAACTCTGCCTTTCAAATATAAATAAATCTTTTTAAAAAAGAAAATAAAAAAGACAGGGGATTAATAGGGCATTCCAAGGCAAGTGTCCCTGTGAAAGGGAAAACGGCTACTTCTCCAGCTGAAAAAGAAGAGTTAACCCGGCAGAACACCAAAGTTTGTTTTAAGTGAAGAGAGCGCCCAGGCAGAGACCTGGAAGTACAAGACAGGGTAGTGTGTTCGGGAAACTGGAAAGGATCTGGTGTAACTAAGAGAAGGTGATGAGGGCAGTTGAGGGAAACAGAGAGGGTTGTGGCCAATGAAGTAGATGGTACCAGGGAATGTGTTACGCCAAAGACCAGGCTATCAATGTTAACTTTCTCCAGAGGACCTTGGAGAGCCGTAAACATGCTTGAAAGAAAGGAAGAACTTGATACGCTTTCCAGTTTGGGAAGATTATTCTGACAACAATCAAGAGAAGGATTAGCCAGGAGTAAGGCAGAAGTCGTGAAGACCCACTGGAGGCTGTTGCTGTCAGTCATGGAAAAGGTGAAGTGGCCTGGGCTAATGTACCAGTACAGAATGCAGAGGTGAATGAGCACAAGAGATATTAAGAAGCCACATTCAGCAGCCCTTGGCAATTGGTAGAATATGGGGTTTGGAAGAGAAGGAAGTACAGACAGGGAACAGGTTTCTGGCTTGAGCAGTTGAGTGCGTGGTAGTGCCACTGTCAAAGCTATACAACCCTAGGGGGAAATGATTTTGTGCCAGGGGATAAGAATGCAGATTTTTAGATCATGTGTTATTCACATACCACTTGCAACAATGCTGTAAGATAGATAACCCACTTCTCACCTCATAAAGAGAGACACTAACAGTCTGTGAAGTGAAGGATCATAAAGTCAGAGCACCCTATGAACAAAGGAACCAAACACCAACATAGGGCTGTGATCATCTTTAACATCACCCTGGAAGCTCTCACTTCCTGTTTAGGAAAACAAAGGAAGAAAATCCAAGAGATACCACCCATAGTCATTTCTGCTCACCTCAAATTCCCCACCAAGCAGTGCTAGGGCCTGGACTCTCTTTATATCTGCCACACAAATTGCCAGCCCTTCACCATGGGTAAAATGGTTACTCTGTGTAAGGAGGTAACATTAGACACAGGGTATGATTCCTCTTAGGAGAAAACTGTCCCCACCTACTTCCTAGCCTCAGCTCCCTAGTCTTACCTAACACCCATGGTTCCTCAGTCATCATGGACTAGGTGTCACAGCCATGCCCTCTGCCCCTGCTTCTTCAAGCAAGCTTCGAAAAGGAAGTAACATGTCATCAAAATTATCCTACTCAGGGTGAACCACTTCTCTCTGCACAGAGCTGGGCCTATGTCAACCCATACTATCTGTCACTTGTGGATTATTGGAGTCTGTAAACTTAGTCTACATCCTCTCCTCACCTCAGCAAATACAATCAACCACCATATTTATATTAAACATCTAATAGAGGTCCATCATCACACTTCACTCAGTGGAAAACTCAGTGATGAAGAAGTCACATGAAAAGCTTATAAGCCAAGACAGTTTTGTATACAACACCCAAACAAAGGTACAAATCCAAAAGAGGAGAAACTTACATTTTGAAATACCCAGTCTATGCTGGGTACTATATCAGTACTTTCTATATAGAATCTTATTCAATCCTCACAACAAAGCCTGAGATTAAAATTATTATCCACATCTTTTATATGGTGGAAGAAGATACTCAATAGAGCAAAGACTGGCAAGCTTGACCAAACTTAGGTTCTCTTCCTCTGTTCCTATATGGAGACTATACTTCCCAAACTCCCTTACAGTTGGGTGTAGATTTGGGTATGAGTCCTGTCCATGAGAAGTTCCATGTACCACTTCTAGTCCTCACCCATAACACCTCTGTATGAACCTTCACAACTTCTCTTGTCCTCCCCAGGAGAACCTTGGAAGCCACACATTGAAGATGACAGAAGACTCTTTCATTCTGATTCCCTGGATCATTGCCTTGAGCAGGCTGTACTCCCCCATTAGACTACAGATGAGTAAAAGTTGCAAGCCTATCCATGATAACATTTAGGGAGGTAACATTAGACACATCCATTAGATACAATCCATTATTGTAGCGAACATTCTTTAAGGTATGTAACAGGCTTCAAAGACATCACACTGCACAAAGTCAGTGTGCATGCCAAAAAGAGACTTAAATTTAGGTCTGCTTATTTAAAGTCATTGTATCACACATTTTACCTGTAGATGTGGGTGGTCTGGAGAGGTTTCCTAAAGAAAGTATGATACCATCATAACTATGGTAAGGATAAAATTTTTAAAAGTCAGAAAGAATAATAACAATGAAAAGAGGCAGAGAAAGGAAGACACAAAGTCTTCATAAGGACTGAATGCAGTGATGGAAAATTATAACACAGAAATTGAAGACATAGATTTGGCTCTAGGAGTCTGGAAAACTTAGGTTACATGATATTAACAAAAGAATCAAAATTTCAACCAAAGTTTATTTCTGGTTCATACTACATATCCAGAATGGGTTCCCAGTTGTTTGATGTACTTCAATTCTGCCCAGATTTCTTTGGCCAAAGAGTAATCTCTGCACTCAAAGCTAGAGAAAGTACAGTTCTACCATACATCCAGAAAGCAAAGAGCTGGAAATGCTTTATCAAAGGCACTAATGACTATAAGGTCAACATCAGAAGATCCTGGATGTCAAAGTGAAAAAAAAATGCATGTTCCTTTGGGAGAATTTATTACAAAGTTAACTATCTAATTCTTATTTTATACAAAGATCAGAATTATAATCTGAAAGGCTATGCAAGGCTTTTGGAAAGCCAGTTTAAACACATGAAAGGTCTCCAAAAATTCTTAGGAAATTCACATTATGATAAAGCTATGCATGTATTTCAAAATGATTTTGTGCCTAAAAAACTTATCCTTTAATTAGGATAAATTTTTCCACAAACTTTTTGAAGTACCTCCTGTATATCATGTGAAGGAAATTTTAATATGCATACTGTGAAATGCTCAAATTCTTGGCACATACAGAATTGCACAGTATTTAAGTTTCTAGAATCAGACATATCTGAACTCAAACAGAGGCTCTGTCACTCACCAAGGGTGTGAACTTAGACAAGTAGCCTAGTCTGTCTTAGCCTATCTTTCTCATCTGCAACATGAGAATGCTGGTAGAAGCTATCTCATAGATTTGTTGTGAGGGTTAAGTGATCTGAAACACACAAAATAACTTAGTATGGTAATTGTCAATTATTTTTAAATGTTAGATGCTCATAAACATTCAAAACTTCACACCAGCATATACATTCTTTATAGTACTGTTAGTAACAGTAGAAAATGTGAAATTCTCTAATGTTCCATCAATGTAAAAATTACTGTGTGTGTGTGTGTGTGTGTGTGTGTGTGTGGAGAAAGAGAGAGAGGATACTAATGTAAGATTGAACCATACACATTCATCTGGAAAGTTACCCATAATACATTTTGGAATTGACAAAATCAAGTTGAAGACCAGACATGGCTTCATTTCAGTAATATGTGTATCATGATATACATGTATATATTGGAAATGTAAGGAGCCCAATATTCCCTATGAGTAAATTGCTAAGTTCTGGAGCAGTGCAATAGACCGGAGACCTGCTCTGGGGATCCTAAAGGGCAGAGGAAAAGTTTCTGTGACATAATAGTGTGTAGAAGTTCCATTAAAGGGAAAGAGACTGCCCCAAGTACAAAATATCAAGACACGTGTTTAGGTTTTGAAGTTGTGGCAAATGTGAAGCTAAAGGACTAAGCCCCAAACTAACAAAGTGTGTAACCAAAAGTCCCTCAGTCACAGGTAAGAATAGAAAGAGATTGACCAGGATTTTCATCAAAAACCAACAAAGGCCATGACTGAAGAACAAGAATGAATCATAAGTTGACTGAGTTTTACTAAAACTGAAACTCAGTCCCACCCTAGCTCAATCATTGATGAGACTGAAGTATTATCCTTTTACCTAATTACCTAATCTGAGGACAAACCTCATCTGATGGAAGATATTTAGATACCTACCCCCTCATGGCACACAATTAAATTACCAGATTTTCAAAATACAGCAAAATTTGACTTATGCTCAAAGTCAAAGCAACAAAAGCCTGTATTGGTATTACCAAGCAGGGAATTTAAAATAGCTATAAATGATAGTTCAATGCAGCAAGTGAAGAGGTAAGCAAAGCAGTTAAGAAAATGGAGAATTTCAACAGAGAATTGAATCAACAAAGGAGAACCCAGTGAAAATTCCATAACTATAATAATTCTGAAATTAAGAACATATTCATCACATTGAGAGCAAACTAGACATAGCACAAAGTAGTGGAGACAACTTATAGAAAATATCTGAACTGAAACAAAGAGAACAAAAGATCAAAGGAAAACAAAACAAAGTGTAAGATAAAGATGGATACTGGATTGTTAACTCATATAGAATATGGTAAATTAGTATCAGAGAAAGGAGAGACAGAGAAGCACCAAGTAATGTTTGATGAGAAAATGGCTAAGAATTTTACAAAACTGGTGATGGTTACCAACCTACTAATTCAAGCAGCTCAATTAATTTAAGTATGACAAATATTTTAAAGCATATTTTGAAGATCATACAAAAGAGAAAATATTGAAGATATTAAAAGCTGGTCAGAGGAAAAAGACAAGGAACCAATATTAAGATTGACAACTGACTTTTCAACAAATCGATGAAAGCTAGAAAACAGTGGAATAATGTCATTAAAGCACTAATATAAACATGCGCTCTCTCTCTGAGAGAGAGAGAGCGCGCCAAGAGTTCTATACACATGAAAATATTCTTTTTTAATTACTTTTCATTTTGTTTGAAAGCTAGAGAAATAGAGAAAGAACTTTTGTTTACTGGTTTATTTCTCAAATGCACACAACAGCCAGTGCTGGGCCAGAAGCCTAGAACTCTATCCATGTGTTCCGTGTGGCTGACAGGCTCCCAAACTACTTGAACCATCACCTCTGCCTACCAGGGGGTTAATTTGCAGGAGCCTGAACAATAAACAGAGGATCCAGGACTCGAACCAGGGACTTGAACCAGGCAGTCCAGTATGGGATGCAGGCATCTCAAGTAGCAACTTACACATTACACCCAAAACCTACCCTGAAAATATTCTTCAAAATTAAGGCAAAGACTTTTTAGTTTAAGCCCTTATAGAATAGTTTATAAAAGACCACCTTCCCACTGGAAGTTACTATCAAAGCTACATAAATTATCTAAAATACTCTCTGACAGAATTAACATGCAAAAAAAAATAATAAAAGCAATTGAAACAAGCTCTACATTCTCCTTCATTTTTTAGGAGCATTTTCAAAATCACAGTGAGAAAAAATTAGTGCCCATACATAAAAGAGCAGACTACCAGCCTGGGGCAGCAGATGTTGAAATTCAAGACTGCCAAGACAGTGAGAACCTGAGGATTAGCATCACAAAGGTAGGAAAGTATAGAAAAGGGATCTGAAATTCTGCATATAAATTCCATATAGCCAACTCCTAAGATGCTCATGCACAGGAGGAAACTCAAAAAACCCAGAAGAAAATAGCCACTTGGAGGCTAGAAACATGAGCAGAGCTTCCAACAACTTCATGGTACTTTTTTTTTTTACTTTTATTTAATGAATATGATTTCCAAAGTACAGCTTATGGATTACAATGGCTTCCCCCACCCCCATAACTTCCCTCCCACCCCCAGCTCTCTCTCCCCTTCCATTCACAACAAGATTCATTTTCAATTCTCTTTATATACAGAAGATCAGTTTAGTATATATTAAGTAAAGATTTCAACAGTTTGCACCCACATAGAAACACAAAGTGAAAAATACTGTTTGAGTACTCGTTATAGCATTAAATCACAATGTACAGCACATTAAGGACAGAGATCTTACATGAGGAGTAAGTGCACAGTGACTCTTACAACTTCATGGTATTTAGAGACTAAGATTTGAATTCAAGCTCTGTCAAAGCATAGGACCTTGGTAAATATCCTAGGATTTTAGTTGGGTCCTCAGGAAGACCATGCACTAGACAAAAGGAACCATGACCAAGGAGTAAAAGCCATATTCTCAGAGTAGAAGAAACTCTGAAGTAGACCAGCTCTAATAAAGACTATTTCAAGGTAATCTACCTTTCAGGGGAAAAAAAAGTGTCTTTGGAGGAAAGTAAGATCATGCAGAGCCGCTATAATTTTTCACTCACTACATCCAGCATCTGATTAAAAATTATGAGGCATCAGGGCCAGCCCTGTGGTGGAGTAGGTTAATCCTCCGCCTGCAGTGCCCACATCCTTTATGGGCACAGGTTCGAGTCCCAGCTGCTCCTCTTCTGATCCAGCTCTCTGTTATGGCCTGGGAAAGCAATGGAGGGTGGCTTAAGTGCTAGGGCCTCTGAACCCACCTGGGAGAACTGGAAGAGGATCCTTGCTCCTGGCTCCAGATTGGCTCAGCTCTGGCCATTTTTTGGC
Source organism: Oryctolagus cuniculus (assembly GCF_051225735.1). Taxonomy (NCBI): domain Eukaryota; kingdom Metazoa; phylum Chordata; class Mammalia; order Lagomorpha; family Leporidae; genus Oryctolagus; species Oryctolagus cuniculus. The sequence goes on along the minus strand of NC_142867.1, from coordinate 218,529,101 downwards.
CATTTGGGGAGTGAACCGATGGATGGAAGACCTTTCTGTCTGTCTCTCCCTATCACTGTCTATAACTCTACCTCTCAAATAAATATTTTTAAAAATAAAAATAATTATGAGGCATAATGAAGAAATAGAAGCAGACTCAAAGATGATTCAGACGTTGCCTTTATTAGATACTTCAAATAACAAATATATTCAAGAAAACAGAAGAATGTTGAAAAGATGAGAAATCTCAACAGAGACTCTATGAAAAAAAATTCAAATATACCTTGACTAAAAATATATTTGAATTATAGTCCAGATATGAAAAGACAGATCAATAAATAGTGTAACAGGTCAACCTGAGGAGAGAGAGTAAGAAAAATGACTAAACAGTGCATAGGAGATATGCATGGCTCCATCAAGAAACTATGGCTTAGAGAGATTACTCTTCCAAAGACATATACTAGCTACTGTCAGGTATGCGTCTGAAGATAGGCAGTCCAGGGTTCACACTCTTTTTTTTTTTTTTTTTTTTTTTGAAAGGCAGAGTTACAGAGAGAGGGATAGACAGGGAAGACAGGCGCATGCACACACACACACAGAGAGAGAGAGAGAGAGAAAATCAGTCTTCCATATGCTGTTCACTCCCCAAATGGCCACAATGGTCTGGGCTTGGCCAAGCCAAAGCCAGGAGACTGAAACTCCATCCTAGTCTACCACGTGGGTGTCAGAGGCCCAAGCAATCGGACCGTCTTCCACTGCTTTCCCAGGAACATTAGCAGGGAGCTAGAATGGAAGTGGAGCAGCCAGGATTCCAACCAGCACTCACATGGAATGCCTGTACCACAGGCTGCAGCTTAATCTGCTGTATAGCAACACTGGTCCCCAGGTTCACACTCAACTGTTGCACTTTATCACCTCCTGATATAAAAGAAAAATTAAGTCCAGGCATTTGGTGCAGCAGTTAAACTGCCACTTGGGACACCAGCATCCCATATCCAAGTACCTATGTTTAAGTTCCAGCTCCACTTCCAAGTCTAACTTCCTGATCATGTGTACCTAGGGAGGCAGCAGATGATGGGTAGCAAAAGTGATTGGGTCTCTGTCACCTATATGGGAGACCCAGATTGAATTTCTGGCTCCTGGATTGAGCCTGACCCAAACTTGGTTGTTGGGGACATTCAGGGAATGAACTAGCATCTTCTATTTGTCTCTATCTTTCGAATCAATAAAATTTTTTTTTCATAAAAGAAAAATTATGCCAAACAATGGTACCAAAGTCTGTCAAAGGAATTTTGATAAGAATTTCCTTTGCTGAATTCAAAATTGAAACTTGCTTATTGTTTGAACCATGAGAAATAAAGAAAAGCATTGAGAAAGCCTTTGAGAAGGGTGATTTGGGATCCAGATGCTGCCAGGGGCACAAAGCCTGCACCTGTCTCCCCCTAACAACCACCATTACCACCCTCTATCCAATTAGTTATTACTCTTGTGATTGTATACCTCTTACCCTAAGATTACTAATAGGGCAAATGTATGTTATTTTAAGTCACTAAGTTTTCAGTAACTTATGATAGTGGCAATAGGGAGTACATACAACTCTCCTTGATAGTACTGATGTTATTCAAAATAGTGTGGGGGAGGTCATACCTCAGGGCATTGCCAAAAATAATGGCTATCTTGGTGGTGAGAACTATGAGGAGGAATTAAGAAAATCTTTTAAAAATACAATGGTGGGCTTATGCTGAAAGACTCCATAGCTTGGCCGGCGCCGCTGCAGCTCAATAGGCTATTCCTCCACCTAGCGGCGCCAGCACACCGGGTTCTAGTCCCGGTCGGGGCGCCGGATTCTGTCCTGGTTGCCCCTCTTCCAAGCCAGCTCTCTGCTGTGGCCTGGGAAGGCAGTGGAGGATGGCCCAAGTGCTTGGGCCCTGCACCCCATGGGAGACCAGGAGAAGCACCTGGCTCCTGCCTCCAGATCAGCACGGTGCACTGGCCGCAGTGCGCCAGCCATGGCGACCATTGGAGGGTGAACCAACGGCAAAAGGAAGACCTTTCTCTCTGTCTCTCTCTCTCTCACTATCCACTCTGCCTGTCAAAAAAAAAAAAAAAAAAAAGACTCCATAGCCAACTAGGAGAGCATCAAATGGCCAAAGCTGGAACAATTTGAGCAACAAAGTTCATAAGGTAGTATTGGATTATAGCCCTAAGTATAAAACAAATACTCATGAGTCAATATTGCTATAAGCAGAAAAGTCAACAAATAAGGGAAAATAGACAAATCTCCCATACCAAAGAATTCCAAATAATTTCTGAAGGCTCTCTGCACTCAAGAAACTAGAGCCCAACTCCACAATCCCTTCAGGATGGGCTGAGCACAGTGACTTTCCCCTCGAAGTGTAGAGTACACTGATCTCTACTATGAAGAATGACTTCATAGTAGAGAAACTATACAAGGGGTCAGGCTTAGCATCATCAGTGACAACACATCTCCAGACTTCTTTCTTCCCTAAATATAGCCCTCACTTTCCTGTGCATTTCTCTCACTGAAAAAAAACATTAAAAACTTACCTGGTTTATTCTGAGTTGATATTCAGAATTCTTATCTGAATAGATGGCAAGACCCACAGAATTATTAATATTAAATTATTAATAAGACTGGTTGATATCATTGACAGGGGGTCCCTTTGATACAATGTGATGAAAACTGCACTTAGTTCTCTGTCTGTCTCCAGAAAACCATAATCCCACTCTAACCATGAGAAAACTTCAACCCAGATGAAGGAGCTCTTACAAACTACCTAACCAGTAGTCCTCAAAACTATCAAGGTCATCAAAAAGGAAGATCTGGAAAATTGTCACACCCAGAAGAGCCTAAGGAAGCAGAATGACTAAAGGCAATGGTTGTCCTGAATGGGATACTGGAACAACAAAAAGGCATTAAAGAAAAACTAAGGAAATGTTAATAAATTACAGGCTTTACTTAATATTGTATCAAAATTGCTTCATGGGGCCAACATTGTGGCACAGCAGGTTAAGCTACCACCCATGATGTAGGCATCCCATAAGGGCACCGGGTTAATATTCCAGCTGCTCCATTTCCAATCCAGCTCCCCGCTAATGTGCCTAGGAAATCAGCAAAAGATGGCCCAAGTATCTGAGCTCCTGCACCCACACAGGAGACCTAGATGAAACTCCTGTCTCCTGGCTTTGGTCTGGCCCAAACCTGGCCATTGTGGCCATCTGGGGAGTGAATCATAAAATGGAAGCATCCTCTCTTCTCCTCCCCTCTCCTCCCCTCCCCTTCTCTTTCTCTCTCTCTCTCCTCCTCCCTCCCTCCCTCCTTCCTGTGTCCTCCCTCCATCTCCTCCTTTATCTATGTAATTCTGCCTTTCAAATAATAAATTTTTAAAAAATTGTTTCATTAGTCATGACAAATGTAACATATGAACATGAGCTATTAGCAAAAGGCTACATTGGGTAGACTATCTTTGGAACTTGCTGAAAAATCTAAAACTATTCTGGGGCTGGCACTGTGGCTCACTTGGTTAATCCTCCACCTGCAGTGCTGGCATCCCATATGGGTGCTGGGTTCTAGTCCTGGTTGCTCCTCTTCCAGTCCAGCTCTCTGCTGTGGCCCAGGAAGGCAGTGGAGGATGGCCCAAGTGCTTGGGCACCTGCACCTGCCTGGGAGACCAGGAGGAAGCACCTGGCTCCTGGCTTGGGATCGGCGCAGCTCCAGCCATAGTGGCCATTTTAGGAGAGAACCAACGGAAGGAAGACCTTTCTCTCTCTGTCTCTCTTTCTCTCTCTCTCTCTCTGTCTGTCTCTCTCTCTCTCATTGTCTATAACTCTACCTGTCAAATAAAAAATAAAAACTATTCTAAAATAGTTTTTAAATGTCTTAATGAAATTTATATATCTGAACAGGAGAAGAAATAAATGGTGGTATACTCACACAACAAAATACTATTCCACAATGAAAAGAAACAAATTCTTTAATTTATTTGACAGAGTTATAGACAGTGAGAGGGAGAGAGACAGAGAGAAAGGTCTTCCTTCCGTTGGTTTACTCCCCAAATGGCCGCAACGGCCGGCACTGCGCCAATCCAAAGCCAGGAGCCAGGTGCTTCTTCCTGGTCTCCCATGTGGATGCAGGGGCTCAAGCACCTGGGCCATCCTCCACTGCCTTCCTGGGCCACAGCAGAGAGCTGGACTGGAAGAGGAGCAACCTGGACTAGAACCCAGTGCCCATATGGAATGCCGGCACTGCAAGGTGGAGGATTAACCAAGTGAGCCACAATGCCGGTCCCAAGAAACAAATTACTAACATATGCAACAACATGAACGTATGTTAAAGACATTATGCTGAGTGAAACGACCCAAATGCAAAAGAGTACCTCCTGTATAATTCCATCTAGAGAAAGCAAAAATAACCTGTGTGAACAGATGTCAAATCAGTAGCTATTGGGGGATTACCAATTTGGGGAAAACTAAGTAGAAAGGAATATTAGGGAATTTTCTGGGTTAGTGGAAATGTTTGATGTCTTCATATACACTTATAAATGTTGACCAAATGGTACACCGAAGATCTTAACTGGAATATATACTAAATATATATTATGCATTTAAAATAATTGAAAATTTTAACTGTGTAAAAATAATTCTAAAATATATATTCAACTGTGGACAGAAGGGATGGAAGGAAGATGTAGTCACACATTTTTGAGGCCTAGGACATTTAGATTATAAGAAAAATTAAAATTTACCTAGAGAAAAGCATTTGTTTTTAATCATCCAGATGCGTCTCTAGCAAAATTGGAATCATATTGCCTACACTGGTGTGTAATCATTTTCTAAGTTAATATATCTTCTAATCTGTCCTTCAGTGACATTTCTCATAGTATCTACTGAAACACAGTGGCATTGTATAACCTGCACAAGCTTGTCAGCAGTATTCAAACTGTGACTTACTCCAAAGGGCACTTGAATAGGGACTTGCATGATTAGATCACAGCAATTAGATCATCTGTGCCCATTTGGACATGTCCCTAATCCAGACCTGCTTGTCTCAGAACACATTCTTGGGCAAGACAAGGCTTTGGGGTTACTTCTTCCTCATTTCCCCTATCAAAGCCATTTCTCTCTCACTTTACAAAAGAAAGGCACATTTTTCCATGTATCTCTAATACAATGATGACGATGGTGATGGTGATGATGAGTACCAAAAAGAACAATTCAAGATGTCAGAGTCGATTTTGAAATAATCAATGAAGCTAATAATTTGTCTTTATTTTCAACAAAATTCAAGGAGTTGTCAATTTATAGATATTAAAAATGCTGTTTGGCCAGCACTGTGGTGCAGTGGGTTAAAGCCCCAGTCCACAGCGCTGGCATCCCATATGGGTGCCAGTTTGAGTCCCAGCTGCTCTACTTCCAATCCAGCTCTCTGCTATGGCCTGGGAAAGCAGTAGAAGATGGCCCAAGTCCTTGGGCCCCTGCACCCCTGTGGGAGACCCAGAAGAAGCTTCTGGCTCCTGGTTTCAGATCAGTTCAGCTATGGCCATTGCGGTCATCTGGGGAGTGAAGCAACAAATGGAAGATCTCTCTCTCTCTCTCTGGCTCTACCTCTCTCTGTAACTGTCTTTCAAATAAATAAAATAAATCTTTTTCTTAAAATGCTGTTTGATATCAGACAATTTTATGACTTTGAAATGTACCTCAAGAAAGTTCAAGGACTTGAGTAACATTACTCAAAAAGAACTCCTTCCATTTCCATTTATTTACTTGAGGAAAAGTTTCCTCTACCAAAATCTATCAAAAAAACAAAAATCTAATTGCTGGTGATGGCTACCCTTTCTACCACTGATAACCTCTACAGGGACATGAATTTGTTCTTCAATCTCATCCCTCTAATTAAAAGATACAATTTATGTTTCATATTTGTTACAATGTATTCTGTTTATTTCATTGTAATCAATTCTGTAGTAGTAATCATAGTAATCCAAAGAAAAGTTTTAATGTTTTTGTGATCTTGTAGTCACTTGAAGCTAAAATTTAAACATACATGTATTATTGTGGTCGGGGAGGCAAAATGAGAGAAAGGTAATGATAGCAAATGTCCAACTATTGAAGAGCTTAGCTATTTTTTAGATGAAAATTGGTGGTTCCCAATATCACAATGTATCCAGCTCCCATTGGATGTACGTGTTTCAAAAGGTATTAAAATAGCTGAATCACATCAATAGTGCATGAGGCTGCAGGAGTCAACATACCTTCACCATCATTTCATAGTCTTTTTTCTTAAACACTACAATTTGATATTTAATAAAGAAACAATTTTATTTACTATTTTTAACAATTTTTCCTATTTATCTGACATTAAGCATTTGTGATTCTTATTATTTTTAAAATAAAAAAAGATCCCAAATAAGATCTGTTCCAGATTACTTTAAGATCAGAAAATCATCGGCAGGCATTTGTGTCATAACAGGCTGAGCCACCCCCTGGGATGCCCACATTGTATAGCCGAGTGCTGATTCGAGTCCTGGCACCTCTGCTTCCAATCCTGCTTCCTACAAATGAATCCTGGGAGGCAGCAGCTGATAGTTCAAGTGCTTGGGCTCCAGTCACCCCCCAGGGAGATCCGAACGGAGTTCTGGCCCCTGGCTCCTGGAAAGCAAACCAGCAGTTGGAAGGGGCGTGTGTGTGGGGGTGAGTGTGTCTGTCTGTCTGTCTTGTCTGTCTCTCTCTCAGCCTTTCAAGTAGATGAAAATTATTAAAAACAAAAAAATACGATACTATGGGGCAAGACTACCTCTGTCTTATGGCCTGTCTTGTGCTATATCCAGGCCCTAGCATTTAGTGAGTAACTCATTAAACAAGAGCTGAATGTGTGAAAGCCACTCTCCTACTGTATGACTTTGAACAAGTAATTTCTTGCCCTGGGCTTCAGTTTCACTGTTTTCAAACTAATAATTTTGGGTGAGTCGTTGTCACGATCTCTACCAAGTCCAACATTTTTATATTCAAAAAGAGGCAAATCAAAGAAATGTCCACAAAGCATCCGATGGGAAATTTCCCCATCTCTGGGGTTACTGCTATGTGGCAGAGGGCCCAGAGGCACAAGGGAATGAAATAAACAGAAAATGGGAATTTAACATCCTTTTGTGTTTCTTTGCTTCCCTGTAAGAATGCTTCGAGCATTTATGGAAAAATAATGAATTCAAATTCAAATTTATTGGGATGCCAAAAAATCTTGAAATTTATGCACATCATTCATATTTTCCATGAACATTTTGAAGACCTCTCTCATGCACAGATTTCAAAGTAACCTGAACCAAAATATACTGATATTTTAATTCCATTTCCCATGAACATTTCAAAGTGTCATTATACGAGTGTTACTACTAAACAAAAGAGTTACAAAGGCAGTAAGAAACCCAAAAAAAAACTCCCTCATCTCCAAAAGTCACCCTTTGAGGACTGAGGGTAATCCCGGCACCAAGGTCTGCAACCTCTCGCTTTGTTGAAGGCCAGACTTTGGATTTAATTGAGCAGTCATACACTCCCCACGCCTGTACTCCTCATCTGTAAGGAGACCGAGCCCTCTCCCACAGGACGACACTGGACAGGTGCAGCAGAGGACACAGGACATAGGAGGTGCTCCATCAGCATCAGTTTCCATGGTGGTACCCATTTCCAAATACGCCAAGTGCCAAGCGGCTGTGGCAGCAGATTTCTTCCTAGAAAAGCCCCCACCGCAGGGTTGGTCATGGTTCCTGGCTATGTAATTTCAGATTCTTGCTCTCTGGCCCTCCTGGAGATTCTGAGAATTTCCTAATAACTTTTCAAAAAGTCCTTTGCTGCTTAAATGCGCCACAGTGGATTCTGCTCTCTGCAACGTATTGCCAGGGCTACTGAAGTCCCTACTGGCAGCCCCACTTTACAGAACATTTAGTCCAAACCCCAGAAGAAAATTTCAAAGAAAGAAGCTCTTGTCTACTCATGCAGCTCAGGTTTGACCTCTGACCCTAACGTCATTTTCTATTTTGCCCTACCCGACTCCTTGTGTCAATTTTCTTCTCAGTTCAACAAAAGTCCCTTAAAAACAGAGGCGACCTCTTGAGGTCCACTTGGGAAAGGCCCAGAAGGACAAGTCGGGGATGGGGAAATAAGTTCTAGAGTCTACCACTGGAAACCCACATGGCCTAAAGCAATTCCTTTAGATTCCCTGGGCCTTAGTTCCCTTGGTGTGTGGAATGGGAAGCCTACATCAGGCCCAGGGAATTGATGTGAGAGCCAAGAAATCATGGATGTGAAGACCCCTGGTCAAATGTAGATCTAAGGTACAACGTAACTAGTGTCTTTTAAAATCGATCTTCCCTGGAAGGCAAGTGGGTCATGACTTTCCTCTTCAAGGGCACTTGGTTTGGTGATTACATAGACTTGGGGCAATGCCAAGACGTGGGGCATATCGCCCTCTGGTGGGCATATGGTTTTCTGCTAGCCTACAAGGCTACAAAGCATTCCAAAAGAGAGAGATCCTTGAGACCATTTAGCCAAACATCCTCATCCACAGACGGGACAAGAAAGAGAATGACTCATCTGACGTCACACCAAGGGCGAAGACAGAATTAGACCTCGGCCCTGTAGCCCCCTTCAGGGCAGAGGTCATTCTCGCTAACATGAAACCCAGCTGTGTGGTTCAGGTCCACTCGTCCCCGAACCCTTGATGCAGCTCAATTATGCTGTCAGCAGTGGCACTTTCACTGAACTCTGCCCAACTTCCCCTCCCAGCTGTACTGGCAAAAAGTTATGTGACTTCTCTTGAAAATGGACCATGTGAAGGTTGTCATTCTGAGATAAACAAACTAAGCTGTAACCATGGCAACTTCTTGGAACACAGAAAGAAAGCACTCCCAAGAATAACTGGATAATTCTAGGAGAAAAGAGCAACAGAATCCCTGGTTTCTCCAGGGCCTACAGAAAGACCCTTTATTTCGGACGACTGTTTCCACGACAGAAGGTTGGCCATGGAGACAGAACAGCACAGATGCTTCAAAGCAATTCACTTTCATGCCAACACAGCTGCCAGCCCAACTGTGGCTTACCTCAGACCCTACGCTCTAACAGTGCTCAATCTGCCATGTTAATAAATACAAAGTGAATCTTGTGCGGTCTTTGCAATGAAGAGGAAATGACCTGTTCAACGGGATTTTTAGAAGTCTTTGTTTTATTCTCTAGCTACCTTTGGAAGCTAAAAAGACTACAGGGAAGACTTTACCCAAACTGAAGCCATCAGAGCTCCGTCCTTAAAAAGAATAAGTAGGAAGAACATTGTAAGTAGGTGAAGAGATAGGTACGCTCATTAGTTTAATAGTTTTACAATGCAAACATACATCAAAACAGTACATTGTGCCTCATAAATAGATACAATTGTTTCTCCATTGGAAGGAAAGAAGAAATGGGACTCATCCTTCGAGGCGCACTCTGCTGGGATGGTGGGGCAATGGCATTCTTCAACAAGAAGCTCTGGAGACAGTTTTGGTGAACATTTCCGTTTATTAACAATCAATCACGAGCTTTTAAAGGGCAGGCAGAGGGGGCGTAGCTAGTTCAGGGCAACACTAATTCTATAGGATAAAGCCAATATTGGCACCACTAGGCTTCTCCAATCAACTTGAAGGTCACGTAGCCTACATAGCCTTCTAGAGGGTCCTTATGGGCCTAGACCACACCCAGGAGCTGTTTACCTGATTGGCAATTACAAGGCCCTGCAGCAGGAAGCAGGAGTGGGGGAAATGTGCCTGAGGCTCCTGCCCCCTGCCAGCAGTCATCTCAGAGGGTCCTTCCCCGGAGGCATGGTGTGCCACGCCCTCCTAACCTCCTGCCTGACTTAGGCAGGCAGTCTCCCAGCCAGGCACAGGATCCCCCACAAAGAAAAGGAGGGAGAGAAGGCCAGCGCCACGGCTCACTAGGCTAATCCTCCACCTGCAGTGCTGGCACACCGGGTTCTAGTCCCGGTCGGGGCTCCAGATTCTGTCCCGGTTGCCCCTCTTCCAGGCCAGCTCTCTGCTGTGGCGCGGGAGTACAGTGGAGGATGGCCCAGGTGCTTGGGCCCTGCACCCGCATGGGAGACCAGGAGAAGCACCTGGCTCCTGCCATCGGATCAGCGTGATGTGCACAGTGCAGTGTGCCAGCTGTGGCAGCCATTGGAGAGTGAATCAACGGCAAAAGGAAGACCTTTCTCTCTGTCTCTCTCTCTCACTGTCCACTCTGCCTGTCAAAAAAAAAAAAAAAAAAAAAAAAAGGAGGGAGAGAGAAGGAGGAGAAAGAGAGTAGATGGGATCTGGGATGAGTCAATTCCCCTCTCTTCCCACCACTGGACCTGGCCTTCTCCTGGATGGTAGGGGCTACCTAGTAGGCTCTGCCAGCCTCACCAGCTACTGAGAATATCTAGTAGACTTTGTTGTAGGATCAGGAGACGTTGAAGATGTGCCAGTTTTTTAAATCATCCACAATGGAAACCTGAATATTCTCATGTCCTGGCAGGACCCTGAAAGCCTAGCCTGATTCAATGCTCTATTTCTTTACTATTAATATTCAGTAACAATGCTTGACATTGAGTATTTGCAGAACTGTTTAAGAGGTTTAAATAGATTAAATCAATCATCACACGAACATGCTAAGAAGTGACTACTGGGGTTGGTGCTGTGGTGCAGCAGGTTAAAGTCCTGACCTGAAGTGCCGGCATCCCCTATGGGCACTGGTTCTAGTCCCAGCTGCTCCTCTTCCTATCTAGCTCTCTGCTATAGCCTGGGAAAGCAGTACAAGATGGCCCAAGTCTTTGAGCCCCTGCACCCATGTGGGAGACCTGGAAGAAGCTCCTGGCTCCTGGCTTCAGATTGGCACAGCTCTGGCTGTTGCAGCCATCTGGAGAGTGAACCAGTGGGTGGAAGACCTCTCTCTGTTTCTACCTCTCTGTAACTCTTTCTAATAAATAAAATAAATCTTTTTTAAAAAAAAGTGACTATTAATCATCCCTATTATACAGATGGAAAAACTGAGACTCAGGAGGTTAAGTAACCAGCTCAAGGTCACACAACTCATTAGTTAAAGAGCCATGATTTGAACTCAATCCTCCCAACTTCACAATCCAAGCTTTTAAACCAAACCCCTCTCTGAATATTACCAATTATCCCTGGGGACACAGACCAAATCTTTATACCCCTTAAATACCAGTGGTGGCTAGGATTTCAACCAGGGATTGAAGGTCAAAACTCACCAAAGATTCTGTTTTGGTTTGAGCTCAGGGTCATGTCCTCCCAAAGGCACATCTAAATTGAATTTTTGAGATCACCTGATACATTTTTGCCATCACTGCTTCTAGAAACATGGGTATATATGTTTAATCAGAGTCTGGGAGGAAGTGGCATCATGTTGATAGTACCTTTAGTGTTTTCTCCTTCTACAGGCAATATGATATTTTTTGAAAAACTAAAGGCTTTGTAGTAAGACACCTGAATCAGAGACCCAACACTGCTATCTCTTGTACCTAGATGATCCTGGCTATTTACTTGCTGTGAGCCTCATTCCCCTCAACTTGAAAAACGTGATAATGAATGATGTCAACATCATATTGTTCTGAGGATGCACTCAGACCCATCCAGGAATATCTAGCAGTGGGTCTGACAGGCACACCGGAGGCTTTTAAGAAATGGTAGCAACTGGTTCACAGGCAACCTCCCCAGTGTAGAGACTTCCTTTCCTCCTATGTCAACTCCAGCAGCCAAATCGAGAGCAGACGTCAGGGGCGAGGAGGACAAATGTCAGCAACCTGCAGCATCATGAAGTGAGGTGTGCGAGAGCTTTGGGCTGATTTCCAGTTCTGTTGTATGATTTGAAGCAAAGAACTTAATTTTGCCGAGCTTCATAAATGGAAGTAATATAACTTTATTGTAGGTTATATACCTCACTGTTGTTACTACCTTGAAACCTGTATGTAGACATGAAAATAAAAGGAAGATTATAGCATCTCAACTAAAAGTCTTTGAAGATATTTCAATATAAGCCACTGAGTTAAAAATTCTGAACTTCTCTTATTGAGTCTAAGAAATGAGTTAACCAGCAATATAATAAAACAGCAGCTTTCTAGAATGTCCTAAGACTAGAGTGTTTTGAACCAAAAAATCCATTTGTTAAATTTTAACCAAATAGATGTGGAAAAATTAGGCACAGGAGGCAATTCAAAGATGGCACCTGCAGGGAAATTAGGCACAGGAGGCAATTCAAAGATGGCACCCAAAGAAGTAAGGTGGGCAGTACCCAAAGTCATTTACCACCAAAGCTGATTGGCCGTGCAGCATCAGGGGAGGTGACGACAACTGATGATGAGTGTACAGACATATGGCTGATCTTATAAAAAGTCGCCCCGTAAACCCGCAAAATGACCTTTTAAGTAATTAGTTGGTCCTTATGCCCTGCCCCAGTAATCCTGCGGTTTTGTGCTTTAAAAGGCTTTGTTATGCGTGCAATAAACTGAGTTCTTGCTTGCTTGACTTGACTCCCTGCTGCACCTGTCTGTCTCCGGGATCGGGAGGCTGGGGAACGAGCGAGGGGCGCACTTATCTTTCTTCGGACCCAGTCCATCCTTGTTCGGGTGGACTAAGACCTGCAAATAGAGAATTATTTTCAAGTGTATTTTATATCTGTATATAATCTTTAATATTTTAATTATAAAAGCATCACAGGAGGCCAGCATTATGGCATGATGGCTTTGGCTGCCACCTGTAACACTAGCAACTCAAGTGGAGCGCCAGATAAGTCCCTGCTGCTCCACTTCCAATCCAGCTCCCTGTTAATGGCCTGAGAAAAGCAGCAGAAGATGGCCCAATTGTTTGGGCCCCTGCCACCCATGTGGAAGAACTGAATGAAGTTCCTGGCTTCAGCCTGGCCCAACCCTGGCCATTGTGGCCATTAGGGGATTGAACTGGTGCATGGTATATCTTTCTGTCTCTCCCTCCCTCTCTGTGATTCTTTCAAATAAATTTTTTTTAAAAAAAAAGCATCATAGGTACACACTCAAGAGAAACTCATAATATACAATAGGAGAGATGAACAAGAATGTTCAAAGCATTGTTTATAATATGGAAAATTACAAAAATTTAAATGTCTGCCAACATGAATAAATTATGAAATATTTATATAATACTGTACAGCACATACAAGTGTATAGCAAGGAAAATGAAATTTTAGATATAAACCTTCAAAATATACCATTGAACCCAGGCATAGTTTTTCCATAATTAAAAATTTTCATAAATTTTTTAAATTCCTCATATGTATCAGTTTATTACAGTTATGGTATAATTATATAGTATATAATATTATATCATAGATAATATTACATAACAATATTTGAAAAACCAGACTTTTTGATATTGAACTAGAAATTCAGTTTTCTTAGCTTAGAAAGCTGATCTCAGAAGAACAGGGATCACCAGAGGCTGGGAGGAGGAGCATGGACCTTGGGCCATGGGTGCCCGGGAGCAGCTGGGTGGGAGGGGTAACTTGGTAGGTCACTCACTGAACAGTAATTGTGTCTCAGAGTAGCTAATGGGATTCTGCATGTCCCCAACACAAGTGATCAGCATTTAAGGTGACGGATATGCTAATTAACCTGGTCATTACATGCACTGGAACACCACACTGGACCCCACATGGATGTATGTATGTGTCAATTATGAATAAATACACACGTCACTGTCTTAAAAAAAAAAAAGAAATTCAGTTTTCTCCCTCCTGATCCTATACTGTCTTAGGAAACTTAGACAATCCAGTTACTGATTAAAAGATAAGTACATTAAATACCCAAGGATGAAGGCCATAAACTTAATTACAGGAAGAAAGCAATCTAAAAAAGATACTCTATATCCATTCCTCAATAGTCAGGAGGCAGAGGGTGGAGACCATAACAGCCTTGGACACCTAGGATGATGCACCAATTCAGGAAGAGTGGTTTGAGTTGACATCTGTGTCAAGGCTCTCAAACCTACTATATTTCCATGGCCAAGAATGAACAATATGGAAAGAGTTTAGTGCCCTCTCCTATGTTATAAGCCAATCAAAGAAGGATCGCTATATTAGCACTCAGGCTGCCATAACAAAGTACCATAGCCTGGGTGGACTGAACGGTTCTGGAGACTGGCTGTCCAAGATGAAGTTGTTGGCAGGGCTAGTTTGTTCTGAGGACTCTCTCCTTGGATTATAGATTGCTGCCTGCTCCCTGGATCTCCATGTGGCCTTCCCTCTGTCCAAGTCTAGGTCCTAATCGCCTCTTCTTGTGAGCACACCAATCATGTTGGATTAGGGCCCATCCAGATACCTCATTTAATCTTTTATTTTTTAAAGATTTATTTATTTGAAAGTCAGATTTACACAGAGAGAAGAGAGGCAGAGAGAAAGAGGTCTTCCATCCGCTGGTTTACTCTCCATCTGGCTGCAATGGCCAGAGCTGCGCCGATCCGAAGCCAGGAGCCAGGAGCTTCCTCCGGGTCTCCCACGTGGGTGCAGGGGCCGGCCCAAGGCCTTGGGCCACCTTCTACTGCTTTCCCAGGCCATAGCAGAGAGCTTGATCGGAAGTGGAGCAGCCGGATCTCAAACCTGAGCCCATAGGGGATGCCGGCACTTCAGGCCAGGGCGTTAACCCACTGCACCACAGTGCCAGCCCCCTCATTTAGTCTTAATTACCTCTTTGAAGATCTTATCTCCAAGGTCAGTCACATTAGGAGGGTCTTGGGAATAGACTTTCTATATAGGAGTTGTGAAGGTACAATGCAGGCCATAACAGTCACTGAGTAAGCCCTCCTTAGGACAAGATTGATTATACTTCAGAATAGACCAGCATTTTCCAAGAGAATCTTAGACAATAAGGCAAATGTTTCGATCTGCACTGTCAAGGATTCTGACGAGGAGAAGAGAGCAGAAGAAAAAAACGGAGGAAGTATATTCCCAGGGGAGAGCTGAAGCGAAGGTTGCAGTGGAAATTCTCCAGAAACAAGAGGAACACTGTGGAAAGAGAAGCAGCATGGAGAGTGTAGACGCTCAGCAGCGAGTGGGGACACCACACACAAATCCCGCAGCTGGGGTCTGGAGGAGACATCGGGTTCTGAGAGCAAGGTGGGGGCAGACTATGGCAGCCTGTGTCACTGTTGACATCGCATGAGGGAGAGCCTTGCACACCCACACTGACTTTGAGTCTGGCCTAGAGCTGTAGCAGGGAGCAGGGTGCCCACCTAATGCAGTGAAGGAAAAGCACATTTCTTTCTCCCCACCCACCCCCACACACACAGGTGTCCAGCAACTGGCAGGAAGAGGGCACCATCATGAAGCCAATGAAGGCTGTGGCAGCTCTCACATGTGTGTGACTAGAGGATTTTATCAGAGGGAAAAAAATCCATGTTTACCACTGACTTTGAATCTGGCTGGAAGGGCTGATGGGGCTGGGCATCCACATAGGACTGTGAGGTATCCCTATCCTCTCAAGCTGTCACAGGCTCAAGGGCTTAAACTGCCAAGGCGAAGCTCCCATAGGTAGCTGGCTCAGGAATAAATCCATGGGTGGGGCAGGTTTGTGGGTCAGAAGGTCATCCTCTTCACCTGTGGGAGCATTGTGCACTGTGACTTTGGGAATCCGTTGACTACATGATAGGGTGTGGGGTGTAGCTAGGTCTCTGAGAAATCACTGTGTCTGGCATGAGAGGTCCAGGGCTCCCTGACTGCCAGGGGTGGGTCACTGCAGAGGGTTCCATACTCACACTGAGGACTATACATGTGGTTCATGCACCAGAGTGGATGAGGGTTGTCCCCACTGTGGACTAATCCTGGGCACTGAGCACTTTGGAGGAGAGGAGGTAAGGTTGTGATTATACCATAAGCATAATCATACCTCCTTCCCCCTATTGATAATCAAGGAGATATACCACACACAACTTAGATGTCTCACCCCACACTGGAACACTGGCCAGAGCTCCCTAGCTCCACCCAGCACATGCCTCTATTTACTAAAGGAGCAGACACTCCAATAAGCCACAGAGGCATAGTTCAAAGAAAAAACCCATCAAGAAAGAAAACCAGCAAGTGTTTCCACAGATGCCTAAAAATAAATGCAGGGATATAAGAAACAAGAACAGGGAAGGCAACAGGACTCCTACAAAGGAACACAACACTTCAATATTAGAAGGTGCAGCTGAAGAGATTGAGGAAATGCCTGAAAAGGAATGCAAAAGAATGGTCATAGGATTACTCAGAAGCAATGAGAAACAAATCTATGAGTTAAAGAAATCATATATAACAGCAATGAAAAATTTTCCCATGAGACAGAGATTTTGAAGAGAAATCAAACTGAAATATTAGAAATGAAGAATCCAATATGTCAAATAAAAAATAAAGTGGAAAACCTTAACGACAGGCTGGGTTAAGCAAAAGAAAGAATATCTGACTTAGAAGACAAAGCACAGGAAATTATACAGTCAGACCAAACAAAAAAGAAGAAATTAGAAAGCTAAAAAACACTGTTAGAAATGTACAGGATATTATCAAATGACCCAACATACAGACTTTAGGAGTTCCTGAAGGTGTGGAAACAGAAAATGGATCAGAAGGCCTATTCAGTGAAACAATAACAGAAAACTTCCCTAATATGAAGAAAGAAAGGGATATCCAAGTACAGGAGGCATATAGAACTCCTAATAGACATGACCAGAAAAAATCTTCACATTGTGGTCAACACATTGTAGCCAAACTTTCAACAGTAAAATATAAAGAAAAGGTTCTAAAATGTGCACCAAACAAATGCCAGGTTACCTTCACAGGATCTACAATTACACTAACAGCTGATTTCTTATCAGAAATCCTATAGGCTAGGAGAAAATATAGAAATCCTACAGGCTAGGAGAGACATAGTTCAAGTATTATAAGAAAAACAACTGTCAACCCAGAATCCTGTACCCTTCAAAGCTCTCATTTATGAAGAAAGGTGAAATAAACATATTCCATAAGAAACAGAAATTGAAAGAATTTGTCAATACTCATCCAGCTTTACAAATGATACTTAAGGATGTGCTACACACAGAAACACAGAAAAACAGTTATCACTATGAAAGAATGTGAAATCAGAAAATCTCCCAGTAATAGTACCAAGGAAATCCAAAGCAAACAATAGGAATATTTTTGGAAAAATGGTTGGGCCAAATCATTACTTATCAATAATAACCTTGAATGTAAATGGCCTAAATTTTACAATGAAAAGATAGACTGGCTGAGTGTATTAAAAAATAAGACCCATTTATTTCCAGCATACAAGAAACACACCTCACCAATAAAGATACATTCAGACTGCAAGTGAAAGGATGGAAAAAGATATTCCATGTTAATGGAAAGCAAAAATGAGCAGGTGTAGCCATCCTAATATCAGAAAAAAAAAATAGACTTTAACACCAAAGCTGTTAAAAGAGACAAAGGATGGCATTATACAATGATTAAAGGATCAATTCAACATGAAGATGTGAATATAATAAATGTATATGCACCCAATTACAGGATGTATGGCTATTTAAAACAAATGTTAATGGATCTAAAGGGAGACATAGACTCCAATACAACAGAAATGCAGGACTTCAATACCCCAATGTCATCAATGAACAGATCAACTAGACAGAAAAATGACAAAGAATAGAACCAATCTACACTATGAACTAATTGGACCTTACTGATATCTACAGAACATTTCATCCCACAGTTGAAAAATACACTCTTTTCATCATTGCATGGAACTTTTCTATGTTAGGCCATAAAGAAAGTCTCAGTAAATTTGAAAAAAAAAATTGAAATTGTACCATGTATCTTTTCTGACTGCAAAGAAATGAAGCTGGAAATTAACAACCTAAGAATCTCTAGAGAGTATGCAAACATGAAGACTGAAGAACATGCTCTTGCATAAACAGTGGGCCATGGAAGAAATCAAAAGGGAAATCAAAACTTTCTTATAAATGAATAAATTGTTCAATTCAACAAATCAAAACTTATGGGATACAACAAAAGCAATGTTAAAAGGAAAGCTTATAGCAATTAGTGCCTACACCAAGAAGTGGAAAGGCATCAAATAAATGAGCTATCAATGCACCTCATGGATATAGAAAAACAACTACAAAACAAACCACAAATTAGGAGGAGGAAGAAATAATTAAAATTAGAGAAGACAAACAAAATTGAAACCAAAAAATACAAAATATCATTAAAATGTATCCCTTTGGTTTCTTTTTATTGTTTAATGTCTCTGGCTAAAACTTCCAGGACTATATTGAATAGCAATGGTGAAAGTGGGCATCCCTGCCTGGTTCCAGATCTTAGTGGAAATGCTTTCAACATATCAGAAAGATCATTCACCCAGACCAAGTGGGATTTATCCCTGGTATGCAGGGATGGTTCAATATATGCAAATCAATAAATGTGATACATCACATTAACAAATTGAAGAATAAAAGCCAATTATTATCTCAATAGATGCAGAGAAAGCAGTTGAGAAAATATAACATCCTTTCATGATAAAAAACCTGAAGCAAATTGGATATTGAAGGAACACTCCTCAACACAATCAAGGCAATATACAACAAACCCACAGCCAAGATCAGATTGAATGGGGAAACATTGAAAGCATTTCCACTAAGATCCAGAACCAGACTATGATGCCCACTTTCACCACTGCTATTCAATAAAGTCTGGAAGTTTTAGCCAGAGCCATTAGACAAGAAAAAGATATCAACGGGATACAAGTTGGAAAGGAGAAAGTCAGATTATCCCTGTTTGAGGAGGACATGATTCTATATAAAGGGGGACCAAAGACTCCACTTAGAGACTATTGGAACTCTTAAGAGAGTTTGGTAAAGTGGCAGGATATAAAATTAACACAAAAAAAATCAGTAGCCTTTGTATACACAGACAATGCTATGGCTAAGAAAGAACTTCTAAGATCAGTTCCATTCACAATAGCTACAAAAAAAGTAAATGCCTTGGAATCCATTTAACCAAGGAGGCAAAAGATCTCTACAATGAAAATTTAAAAACATTAAAGAAAGAAATAGAAGACACAAAAAGTGGAAAAATATTCTATGCTTGTGCATTGGAAGAATTAATATCATCAAAATATCCATACTACCAAAAATAATTTATAGATTCAATGCAATCCCAATCAAAATACCAATGACACTCTTCTCATGTTGCAGTTGATTTCTCTACAATGTTGCAGTGGATTTGTTTCTGAGAGGAGGAGTGTGGTGAGGGCAAGAGGCGCGAAGTCACCACACAGACCCCAGGAGTGGGGTGAAAGCGGGCTTGAGGCAAGCAGCCCGCAGACTCGTTTATTTCAGTTAGTACAACAGCTTATATAGCCAAGACCAGCCAATCCAGTCAAGGGGCGGTCTATGCCCCAACCAATCACAGCCTGTTGCCAGGCAGTTTCCAAAGCCATCCAATCACAGCCTGTTGCCAGGCAGGCTCCGTTGCCAGGTGGGATTCAAAGCCATCCAATCACAGCCTGTTGCCAGGCAGGCTCCGTTGCCAGGTGGGATTCAAAGCCATTCCTGAGTAACTGATGCTCGCTTGCCAGTGGCCATCTTGGCATGGCCTTCTCATTCCACAACATTCTTAGATCTAAGAAAATGGTGCTAAACTTCATTTGGAAGCACAAGAGACCCCAAATAGCTAAAGCATTCTTAAACAACAAAAACAAAGGTAGAGGCATCACAATACCAGATTTCAAAATATACTACAAGGCAGTTACAATCAAAACAGCCTGGTGCTGGCACAAAAACAGACATGTAGACCAATGGAACAGAATAGAAACTCTTGGCCGGTGCCGTGGCTCACTAGGCTAATCCTCCACCTTGTGGCGCCGGCACACCGGGTTCTAGTCCTGGTCAGGGCTCCGGATTCTGTCCCGGTTGCTCCTCTTCCAGGCCAGCTCTCTGTTGTGGCCCAGGAAGGCAGTGGAGGATGGCCCAAGTGCTTGGGCCCTGTACCCCATGGGAGACCAGGAGAAGCACCTGGCTCCTGCCTTCGGATCAGCGCAGTGCGCTGGCCATGGTGCGCCCGCCACGGCGGCCATTGGAGGGTGAACCAATGGCAAAGGAAGACCTTTCTCTCTGTCTCTCTCTCTCACTGTCCACTCTGCCTGTCAAAAAAAAAAAAAAAGAATAGAAACTCTACAAATCAATCCACACATCTACAACCGACCAACCTTTGACAAAGAGCTAAAATCAATCCCTGGAGAAAGGAAATCTCTTCATCAAATGATACTCAGAAAATCAAATCTCTGCATGTCGAAGTATGAAACAGGATCCCTACCTTGCACCATATACAAAACCCAACACAAAATCTATCAAGGATCTGAATCTACAACCTGATACCACCAAATTACTAGAGCTGAATACTGGGGAAACTTTGCAAGTCATTGCCATAGGCTAAGACTTCTTGGAAAAGACCCCAGAATCACAGGCAATCAAATCCAAAACAAAGCTCAGAAGCTTCTGCACTGCTAAGAAACAAAAAGTGAAGAGGCCACCAACAGAATGAGAGAAAATACTTGCAAACTATGCAACTGATAAAGGATTAATATCCAGAACATATAAAGAGCTCAAGAAACTCAACAGCAACCAAACAAGACAGTTAAGAAATGAGCAAAGGACTTGAGCACGCATTTTTCAAAAGATGAAATTCAAATGGCCAATAGACACATGAAAAGATGCTCAGGATCACTAGCCATTAGAGAAATGCAAATCCAACCACAATGAGGTTTCTCCTCACTCCGGTTATAAGGGCTCTCACACAGAGATCAAAAGGCAACAAATGCTGCTAAGGACGATGAGGAAAAGGTTCCTAATCCACTGTTGGTGGAAGTGCAAACTAATACCGCTATTGTGAAAGATAGTATGGAGGTTCCTTAGAAAGCTGAAAACAGAGATACCATATGACCCAGCCATCCCACTCCTGGGAACTTACCTGAAATGAGGTCAGCATTTGAAAGAGTTATCTGTACCCCCATGTTTATTGCAGCTCAATTCACAACAGCTAAGACATGGGATCAACTAATGACTGGATAAAAAAATGTGGTATATATACACTATGGAATATTACTCAGCCATAAAAAAGATGAAATCCTGCAATAAAATGGATGTAACTGGAAACCATTGTACTTAATTAAATAAGCAGTCATAAAAATACAAATACTCTGTTTTCCCTGGTCTGTGGTAACAAATAGAATACAAAAATACGTACAGTTATTTGCTTTGCAACTGCATAAAATTATTTCTAAGCATAAACTGTTGAAAGGAAATGGCTTAAACTCTAAATTAATTATCTTATAACCACACAGAAAATATTTACAATGCTACATTGTCATTTGTTCTATTTCATTAAAAGGAATTATGAGTGACTAATTGACAAAAAAACTATATTTGGGTGAAATATTGTTCCATTAAATTATTATTTATATATTCCCACTAAACTGGGGTCTTTTTGCTTTTTACTTGTTAAACTTATTATTCAGTGAAGTATTAGCCTTTTTGCTGTAATATAAATTTAAAATGATATCTCAAAAACTAAAGAAAGAAAGGTAGAATGAAGAAGGATGAGAGGGGAGGAGGGAGAGCAGTAGGAAAGGAATATCAGTATGTTCTTAGAATCCTGTGTATAAATCATACTGAATCTGTTAACTTAAAATTTAATAAAAAATAAAAATAAACAATAGGGGAAAAAAGAATTGTACTGTCCAACAGAGAGGTATTAGCTATGTCTATTACCCTGATGGTAACATAGATGCTTGTGTAGATCCAAACTCATCAGATTGTACACATTACTATTAGTACATGGACAGGTCCTTGAAGACCAATTATATTTCAATAAAATTATTTATTTAAAAAAAGACAAATCATGCTTCCACTTACATGGATCCCTCAGCATCCATGGGGAATTGATTCTAGGACCCTCCATGGCTATAAAAATCTATGAATGCTTAAGTTCCTTAAGTAAAATGGCATAATATTTGCATATGACCTACACAATCATCCTATATACTTTTAAGTCATCTGTGGATTATGTATAAAACCTAATACAACATAAGTGCTATGTAAGTAGCTGCCATACCATACCGTTTAGGGAATAATGACAAGTCCCAGTTGCCCCACTTCCAATTCAGCTCTCTGCTAAAGCAACTGGGAAGGCAGCAGCAGATGGCCCAAGTACTTGGACTCCTGCTACCCACATGGGAGACTCATATGGAGCTCCTGGCTCCTGGCTTCAGCCTGGCCCAACCCCAGCTGTCATAGCCTTTGCAGAGAAACCAATAGATGGATCTCTTTTATTCTGTCTCTACCTCTGTGTGTGTGTGTGTGTGTGTGTCATTCTACCTTTCAAATAAAATGAAAATTAAAAAAAATATAGAAATATCCCCTTATCTGGGAAAGGAGTCAGGCCACAGGCTCTTGGTCCACAAGGCTGTGAGTACTTGGCTGAAAAGAAAAGCAAAGGCGGACGTGGGGTGCTGGGGAACAAGATACAGGTTCATCAGAACTGGGGGGACTTCTTCTCAACCTTTCTTCTACCTGGGGCCCAGCAGAGTGTGGGGAAGTCAGGACCAAGTACCAGGACTGTTTAGCAGAAGAAAAGGGGCTCCTGGGCATTCCTATGCAGCATGCATTACAAACAGCAGGCAAAGCTTTTTATCAGGGCCCTCACAAGGAGCAGCAAGAAAATAGTCTCACCAGGGCTCAGATCCAGCCACTGCATGAAAACCCCAGTGGCCTCTGTCTGTGGGAGAAGCGCCAGAGGTCCTGCGAGGCAGAGGGCTGACCCGACTGCTTTTCCAGTGCCAACCTGACAGAAGCGGATGCTGCTAAGAACGTTGCTTTGATCTTGAATTTGGAAAGCACGCGCTTTCACCTTGGGTCAGTTTTCAAATATCTTTTTTCAAAATACAGCTTTCCTTTTTCAGTCTCCTCTCATCCCAAGAAAACAAAACTCCATACGCTTTTTTTTAACTATGGCAAAAACACTTAACCTGAGATGCACCCTCTTCACAAATGATGCGGTGTGCCATGTAGCATTGTTATAGGCACTATGTTCTCCAGGGGCTCTCTAGAACTCACTCATCTTGCATGACGAAAACATCCTACTCACTGAACAATGCCCCGTTTCCTGCTCTCTCCAGTCAGTCCCTAGCAATCTGCACCTGTGAAGTGGACTACTTCAGATACTGCAGATAAGTGGAATTATGCAGCACTCCCCCTCTGTGACTGGCTTATTTCACTTAGCCTTTCCTCCAGGGCCATCCATGGTGCTGCGTACGGCAGAGTTCCCTTCTTTTTTTGGCTGAACAATGTTTCATGGCATACACCACATCCTATTTATCCATTCATCGGTTACCAGACATTTAGGTTGCTTCTGCCTCATGACTGTCATGAAAAATGCTGCAATGACATGAGTGCACAGCTCTCTCTTTGAGACTTCATTTTTAATTCTTGTGGCTATAAAGCCAAAAGTGACATTGCTGGACCATACGGAGATTCCATTTTTAATTTTTTTCGAGCTTCTATATTGTTTTTCCATAATGGCTGCATTATTTTACATTTCCATCACCAGTGTATATTGGCTACACTTTCTTTCCATCCTTGCCAATACTTATCTTCTGATAAAAGCCATTTGTATCAGATATGAAGCCATATCTCATTGTGGTTTTGATTTTCCATTAGCTGGTGAGTACAGATATTGAACACCTTTTAATATACCTTCTGGCCATTTGTATGTCTTCTGTGAAGACATATCTATTCAAGTCCTTTGCCTAATTTTTTAACTGAGTATCTTGTTTTATGATAGAGTTGTAGGAGTTCATTATGTTTTAGATATAAACTGTGGGGAGCAACTCGGACTAGACTAAGTTACTGGAATTAAGACTTATTCTATGCATCTGCTCTCCCACAATATGGCGCTGAAAGGGAGTAAACAGCTTCTACGCAGCTGCCTCCAGTTCGACCAATAAACTGTAGGAGCTGCTCCTGATTGGAGGAGAGCAGCGTGCTCGGCGTGTGGGTAGCAGAGTTGGGATTGGTGAAGAGGACTATAAAGGAGGAGAGAGACAACATGCACCAGGAACATCCAGATAACATCTGAGCAGCCCCCGAGAGAGCCAGCCGGCGGTGTGCCGCTCCCCCGCGGAAGTGGGGAAAGTGGCAGGGGGAACCGCCCTTCCACGGAGGTGGAAGGATCGGCAGCCAACCCGGGAAGGGCAGAGCAGACAAAAGAACAGCGCAGGGTCCTGTGTCGTTCCTCCGCGAATGGGGGAGCGACATAAACTCTTTAAAAGATGTTTAGTTTATAAATATTTTTCTCCCATTCCATAGGTTGCCTCTTCACACTGTTTTTACACTGCTGTTCAAAGCTTTTTAGCTTGATGCAGCCCCACTTGTACATTCCTGTTCTTGTTGCCTGTGCTTTTTGTGTCATTCCAGAAATCACCAAGACCAGTGTCAAGAAGAGTGTCCTCTTTTGTACAAGTTTTGCAGTTTTAGGTCTTACATTTCAGTCTTTACCATCTTGAGTTTATTTTTGTGTATCGTGTAAGATAGGGGCCCAGTTTCATTCTCTTGCATGTGGATACCTAGTTTCCAAACAACAGTTGTTGAAGAGAGGAGGATTTCCCCATTGTGTGTCCTTGTGCCTCTGGTGTTGTCAAACACCTGGCATATGTGTGTGCATAATATATGTGGGTTTATTTCTGGGCTCTGAATAATGTTGACTGGTCTATATCATCCTGTGTTCATGGATTAGAAGACTGAATATTGCTAAAATGTCCATACCACCCAAACTAATCCTCAGATTCAATGCTATCCCCATCAAAATTCCAATGGCGCTTTTTTTTTTTTTTACAGAAATAAAAAAGGCAATCCCAACATTCATATGAAACCACAAAAGGCCCCCAAAGAGCCAAAGCAATTGCTGTGTTTTGAGTATGACCCCCACTGTTCATGTGTTGGAAACTTAATTTCCAACACAATAATGTCGAGAGATGAGGCCTAATGAGAAGTGTTTAGGCCAGGAGGACACTGCCCTCATCAATGAATTAATGTCATCATCTTAGAAGTTAGTTGCAAGGGAACCAGCATTGTGGTGCAGGGAACTAAGCTGCCACTTGCAATGCTGGCATCACATATCAGAGTAATGGTTCCAGCCCCAGCTACTCTACTTCTGATCCAGCTCCCTGCTGATGCACCTGGGAAAGCAGAAGAGGATGGCCAAAGAACTAGGCTCCTGCCACCCACGTGGGAGACGAGAATGGTGTTCTAGGGTCCTGCCTTTGGCCTGACAAGCCCTTACTGTTGAAGTCATTTGAAGAATGAAACAGTGGATGGAAGTTCTCTCTCTCTCTCCTGCTCTCTCTCCTCTCTTCCCCTTTCCCTCCCTATCATTCTACCTTTCAAATAAACAAATCTTGGGGAAAAAAAAACAGTTGCAAAATTAGGTTTGTTATAAAGGCAGGTTCAGCCCCTCCTGATGTCTGTATTACACAGGCTGGCTTGCCCTTCCCATCATGTTATAGTCAAGCAGTAAGGCCCTGCAAGGATGCTGGACATTGACACTGGACTTTCAAGCCTCAGGAGCTGTAAGACAAATTTCTTTATCAGTTTCCAGTCTGTAAGACTGTGCCACAGCAGGAGAAAACACACTAACACAATAATTCTGAGAGAAAAGAACAAAGCTAGAGGCATCATATTTTCAAAAGATATTACGAAGCTATGGTCATTAAAAGAATACAGTTCTGGTACAAGCTATTTTAGCAACCATCCTCCTAACAGCCAAGAATTGAGCTCCTAACAGCCAGGAATTGAGCATTGAGGTTATTCTTTTCAAGGAAGGGAACCTCAGGGCCTAGCCTGCATCATCCAGGTACCACTCTCTGCTCTATCTTCCCCTGTGTTACTTGGTGACTGATAAAAGAGTAAAGATTTCCCAGACTGAGACAAGAAGATTCAAGGGTTCGCCTGCTAAATACATCTAACTGATTTGCAAATGCCTCCTTGGACATAAAAGTAGAGGGAATGGCAGCCTCTTGGCTCCACACTGGAGCCAGCAGGCCTAAGTGCAAATTCCGGTGGCTCATCAGTGGCTGTGTGACCTTAGGCAAGCTGCTTCGTCTATCTGTGCCTTGGTTTTCCTATTGGTTGAGATGAGATAATGATAACACCTACATTATAAAGTTCCATGAGGACTACAGAAGAAACCCACAAACTACAATGAACACAGTGTTTAACACACAGCAAGGGTCCAGAAGGAGATGGTTTTTATCAGCAACACACTGGGATGTGTAGACTGAATCTGCATTGCCATCTGAACTCATGCTTATGCCCAGCTTCTGCTGCCGGGTCCCTGCTTTGATTTCAAGCTTCTCAAACTCCAACAGTCTCTGCTGTCTCAGAACAATGCTTGGATTCAGGGATGCTTAGCTCCACTTATAGGGGAGGAAGCTGACATTCATACAAGGAAAGTGTCAGGCTCTTGGGAGGGGCGAGGATTTGA